>NC_069507.1:212654559-212664559 GCF_027579735.1 Bombina bombina
TACTAAGAGGCAGTTAGATATTATCTCTTCCTCTATTAACTATGAAAGTAGATAGATTATCCCAAAAGTTACTTCACTTTTTGGTTTTATCATATATAGTGATCAAACCATAAAAGACTGTGGTGAGACTGTTTGCATAACTGTTTCCGTTATGAAGTTAAATAATTTATCTAATTCTACAGCCCTACTGTTTTAGATATTTTAACTTGTATTCTGCCTATTTGTATTAACTCCTCAGATTGTACTTTCCATATTTGGTTCTTTATCTTTATTGTATGTAATTTTTGTATTTATCTATTAATGTATACATTGTCTTGCACTATTCCCTATCCATGTTTAAAGGGAATTTGGTATGAACAGGGTTAAGGTGATTAGCAGTACACTTAATGTTTTTAACCAATGAATATGGAGTGTTCAGCATAAAAGGGAGCACCCCCTAACAGGTGCTATTCTATGATTACGGTCAATATGACCGAAACCGGTCAGAGTTCTTTTGCTTGAATCACCTCCATGTTGCTGTATGTCCTTTGCATTGTTTTAAAGGAATAAAGGATTTGCTAAACTTTTTTAACTGCTGCTTCACTTTGGAATTATTTTTTTGCATATATATATATATATATATATATATATATATATATATATATATATACACACACACACACATATATGTTTTTCTGGACACTTATGAGTTACACTTATATATCTCTCTCTATATATATATGTGTGTGTGTGTGTGTATATATATATATATATATATATATATATACTGTATATGTGTATATATATGTGTGTATATATATTTATGTATATATATGCATATAAACATATATATATACACATATGTATGTATGTATATATATATATATATATATATATATATATATATATATGTATGCAGATTTTCAAAGAATTAAGCACTCACTGGACTGTAGACATCAGTGACAAATCCAAACTTTTTTGTGTGACGTTTTGGGGACAAACAGTGTCCCTTCCTCTGACAAACATCAAGTGTACAAATGAAACTTTTATAGGCCTACAAGACACTCCCCTAGTAGGCTACCAATCAGGTCAAGCCATGTGCAAAAATCAGCAGTCATGTGTAATTAATACTGTGCTGATATTCAAGTGTGTAAATAAAATGAAATACAAAACAATATGATAATATACCAGTGAGACTGTGTTAAAACTTAATAACAGTGAATATCTATCCCCCTGTACGCTCAATCTATGCTAACGATCGTAATAACAATTAGGATTACTCCTGCTGCATAGCAAACGCATGTAGAGCAAAACAAAAGCCCTCATTGGTGCTAGTGAGTACAACCTCTTATACGGATTGGCAGTTTCTTTTGTGACACGCCTCCGTGTGAATACACCCCCATAGTGACACGTCTGTAAATAATGACAGGTAACATCGACAAGCTTCATAACAGTTGCATACAGCTAGAGGATAATATCCAAATGTGAAACCGATCTGCCCCACGCATAAATGGCCAACATCCTCAATACTTAAAAACTGTATGGGTGACACGATCGCAAACATAAACCAAACACACTTCCTATCAATGTCAGCAAAACAAAAGCCCTCATTGGTGCTTATGAGTACAACCTCTTGTGCGGTTTGGCAATTTCTGTTGTGACACTCCTCCGTATGAATACACCCCCATAGTAACACGTCTGTAAATAATGATAGGTAACACCGACAAACTTCATCACTATTGCATACAGCTAGAGGATAATATCCAAATATAAAACCGATCTGCCCCACGCATAAATGGCCAACATACCTCAATACTTAAACACCATTTGGGCGACACGATCGTAAACATAAACTAAACACATGCCCCATCCATGTCAGTGTACCAAAACATGATCGTTCATTGGGACAAACTCGTCCCTCCCCTCTACTTGATTGGCCAAGTGTGTTAATCTACAGGAGACAACAGTCACACCCATTGATATCTTACGTCATCAACCACAGTGATCAGCTGTATCAAGCTGGAATCTCAGCCACAATATGCATACTGCAACTGGATCAGCACACCAATCAGAAAGAATGGGTGCTGAGCATCTACTGAACATATACCAAACAAAAGTAGGAACAACAATGTCCAATAAATCCACAAATCACAGAGTGCTCAATACCGCCATATCGATCAAATTGGGCATGAAACCAGCCCTAATCACAGCCATAAAGTGAGAGATCCTAAAGCAATGCCATAATGCTCATAACCCCTCACTCACAGGGAGTGAGAGAGTATTACCTAACTATATTAAATGTAACTGATAAAAGTGTCAAAAATCCTCTATACATACAACCTAAAAGGAAAAAATAATAATAGTAACAAACACCTGATTGACATAGGACCATGACAATATGGTTCACAGCAAGTCAACATTCTAATGGCTCTATGTTACCAGGATGTGGTTGCACCATTGTAACATTAAATAACCATTAAGGTCCCAACATATTTATTGTGCTGTGCCAACGCTAGCTCCATAGCTCAGTGGAAATTTGTTTGAATAAGAAACATTTATTACCGACATATCTGTGAAACTGTGTTTGTGTCCAAACTCCCATAGGAAACCACACTTGCAAGACACCGTCATCTTATTGTCTAAACCAAAATACAACGTGAAAAGTACTAAAAGGACACACATTGAGTCAATATCCCTGAGGCATATGTCTACATACTAGTCCAATGTGTCCTAGGAATCAGGACATATTCAGTAATCAGCATCTACCACCATGTAGAATATATGGCAAAATTAGCACTAGGAGTCTATCCAGAAACTGAAGATCGTGCAATACAGGGGATGTCATCCACTCATAGAAGAGTAGTGTTAATGTGAATGTATAAGTGACCAAAATACATATAAACAAAACATAGTTAAAACAAATTTAAAAACACCTCACATATATTCCGTTTGTTGAATGGAATACAGGTATGTTACCATAGATGTACTGAGAAGTTCTATAGTATGAAAGAAGGAAACACTATAAGGTCAATAAAGACAAAATTGGGACAAAAATATAATTACCATAGGGCCTATTACATCTGAATCATGCTACCCACACAGAATCTTGATGGACTCTCATTTTGTCCAAACATCCCTTTGGATTCATATACAAATAGAATTATTCCTAATGTACAAAATTAGATCATGGACTCTCATACAGAGGATAGTATCCCCTGTATAGAAATGGAACCACAGACTCTCAAGCCAAAGTATATGTGTTTGCATACAAAGAGAGAAGCGCTCTACCAGGAACGAACAACAGCTCAGTGGCTTGTTCTATGGCGATTTACCACCCGGAAGCAGCCTATTTTAGACCAGTGTGCTTTTCACAGAAGAAAACTTTCCTGAAGTATATCAGTCTGATCCCGCCAAGTAAGGTCAGTCCAGCCCCGAAATACCAGGCAATTCTCATCTGAACAAGGAACATGACAACCCCAGACGATCGTTTCGGCCTCCTATGGGCCTCGTCAGTGAGGTGCAGCCACATTCCTCTAAGCACACTGGGCAAGGAGTCCACGTCTGGTTTCCCCCATCACCCATAGGGAGACTTCCCCAGGGTCATAATAATTTGCATACAAAGAGAGAAGCGCTCTACCAGGAACGAACAACAGCTCAGTGGCTTGTTCTATGGCGATTTACCACCTGGAAGCAGCCTCTTTTAGACCAGTGTGCTTTTCACAGAAGAAAACTTTCCTGAAGTATATCAGTCTGATCCCGCCAAGTAAGGTCAGTCCAGCCCCGAAATACCAGGCAATTCTCATCTGAACAAGGAACATGACAACCCCAGACGATCGTTTCGGCCTCCTATGGGCCTCGTCAGTGAGGTGCAGCCACATTCCTCTAAGCACACTGGGCAAGGAGTCCACGTCTGGTTTCCCCCATCACCCATAGGGAGACTTCCCCAGGGTCATAATAATTTGCATACAAAGAGAGAAGCGCTCTACCAGGAACGAACAACAGCTCAGTGGCTTGTTCTATGGCGATTTACCACCCGGAAGCAGCCTCTTTTAGACCAGTGTGCTTTTCACAGAAGAAAACTTTCCTGAAGTATATCAGTCTGATCCCGCCAAGTAAGGTCAGTCCAGCCCCGAAATACCAGGCAATTCTCATCTGAACAAGGAACATGACAACCCCAGATGATCGTTTCGGCCTTCTATGGGCCTCGTCAGTGAGGTGCAGCCACATTCCTCTAAGCACACTGGGCAAGGAGTCCACGTCTGGTTTCCCCCATCACCCATAGGGAGACTTCCCCAGGGTCATAATAATTTGCATACAAAGAGAGAAGCGCTCTACCAGGAACGAACAACAGCTCAGTGGCTTGTTCTATGGCGATTTATCACCCGGAAGCAGCCTCTTTTAGACCAGTGTGCTTTTCACAGAAGAAAACTTTCCTGAAGTATATCAGTCTGATCCCGCCAAGTAAGGTCAGTCCAGCCCCGAAATACCAGGCAATTCTCATCTGAACAAGGAACATGACAACCCCAGACGATCGTTTCGGCCTCCTAGGGGCCTCGTCAGTGAGGTGAAGCCACATTCCTCTAAGCACACTGGGCAAGGAGTCCACGTCTGGTTTCCCCCATCACCCATAGGGAGACTTCCCCAGGGTCATAATAATTTGCATACAAAGAGAGAAGCGCTCTACCAGGAACGAACAACAGCTCAGTGGCTTGTTCTATGGCGATTTACCACCCGGAAGCAGCCTCTTTTAGACCAGTGTGCTTTTCACAGAAGAAAACTTTCCTGAAGTATATCAGTCTGATCCCGCCAAGTAAGGTCAGTCCAGCCCCGAAATACCAGGCAATTCTCATCTGAACAAGGAACATGACAACCCCAGACGATCGTTTCGGCCTCCTATGGGCCTCGTCAGTGAGGTGCAGCCACATTCCTCTAAGCACACTGGGCAAGGAGTCCACGTCTGGTTTCCCCCATCACCCATAGGGAGACTTCCCCAGGGTCATAATAATTTGCATACAAAGAGAGAAGCGCTCTACCAGGAACGAACAACAGCTCAGTGGCTTGTTCTATGGCGATTTACCACCCGGAAGCAGCCTCTTTTAGACCAGTGTGCTTTTCACAGAAGAAAACTTTCCTGAAGTATATCAGTCTGATCCCGCCAAGTAAGGTCAGTCCAGCCCCGAAATACCAGGCAATTCTCATCTGAACAAGGAACATGACAACCCCAGACGATCGTTTCGGCCTCCTATGGGCCTCGTCAGTGAGGTGCAGCCACATTCCTCTAAGCACACTGGGCAAGGAGTCCACGTCTGGTTTCCCCCATCACCCATAGGGAGACTTCCCCAGGGTCATAATAATTTGCATACAAAGAGAGAAGCGCTCTACCAGGAACGAACAACAGCTCAGTGGCTTGTTCTATGGCGATTTACCACCCGGAAGCAGCCTCTTTTAGACCAGTGTGCTTTTCACAGAAGAAAACTTTCCTGAAGTATATCAGTCTGATCCCGCCAAGTAAGGTCAGTCCAGCCCCGAAATACCAGGCAATTCTCATCTGAACAAGGAACATGACAACCCCAGACGATCGTTTCGGCCTCCTATGGGCCTCGTCAGTGAGGTGCAGCCACATTCCTCTAAGCACACTGGGCAAGGAGTCCACGTCTGGTTTCCCCCATCACCCATAGGGAGACTTCCCCAGGGTCATAATAATTTGCATACAAAGAGAGAAGCGCTCTACCAGGAACGAACAACAGCTCAGTGGCTTGTTCTATGGCGATTTACCACCCGGAAGCAGCCTCTTTTAGACCAATGTGCTTTTCACAGAAGAAAACTTTCCTGAAGTATATCAGTCTGATCCCGCCAAGTAATGTCAGTCCAGCCCCGAAATACCAGGCAATTCTCATCTGAACAAGGAACATGACAACCCCAGACGATCGTTTCGGCCTCCTATGGGCCTCGTCAGTGAGGTGCAGCCACATTCCTCTAAGCACACTGGGCAAGGTGTCCACGTCTGGTTTCCCCCATCACCCATTTGTATGCAAATTATTATGACCCTGGGGAAGTCTCGCTATGGGTGATGGGGGAAACCAGACGTGGACTCCTTGCCCAGTGTGCTTAGAGGAATGTGGCTGCACCTCACTGATGAGGCCCATAGGAGGCCGAAACGATCGTCTGGGGTTGTCATGTTCCTTGTTCAGAGGAGAATTGCCTGGTATTTCGGGGCTGGACTGACCTTACTTGGCGGGATCAGACTGATATACTTCAGGAAAGTTTTCTTCTGTGAAAAGCACACTGGTCTAAAAGAGGCTGCTTCCGGGTGGTAAATCGCCATAGAACAAGCCACTGAGCTGTTGTTCGTTCCTGGTAGAGCGCTTCTCTCTTTGTATGCAAATTATTATGACCCTGGGGAAGTCTCCCTATGGGTGATGGGGGAAACCAGACGTGGACTCCTTGCCCAGTGTGCTTAGAGGAATGTGGCTGCACCTCACTGACGAGGCCCATAGGAGGCCGAAACGATCGTCTGGGGTTGTCATGTTCCTTGTTCAGAGGAGAATTGCCTGGTATTTCGGGGCTGGACTGACCTTACTTGGCGGGATCAGACTGATATACTTCAGGAAAGTTTTCTTCTGTGAAAAGCACACTGGTCTAAAAGAGGCTGCTTCCGGGTGGTAAATCGCCATAGAACAAGCAACTGAGCTGTTGTTCGTTCCTGGTAGAGCGCTTCTCTCTTTGTATGCAAATTATTATGACCCTGGAGAAGTCTCCCTATGGGTGATGGGGGAAACCAGACGTGGACTCCTTGCCCAGTGTGCTTAGACGAATGTGGCTGCACCTCACTGATGAGGCCCATAGGAGGCCGAAACGATCGTCTGGGGTTGTCATGTTCCTTGTTCAGAGGAGAATTGCCTGGTATTTCGGGGCTGGACTGACCTTACTTGGCGGGATCAGACTGATATACTTCAGGAAAGTTTTCTTCTGTGAAAAGCACACTGGTCTAAAAGAGGCTGCTTCCGGGTGGTAAATCGCCATAGAACAAGCCACTGAGCTGTTGTTCGTTCCTGGTAGAGCGCTTCTCTCTTTGTATGCAAATTATTATGACCCTGGGGAAGTCTCCCTATGGGTGATGGGGGAAACCAGACGTGGACTCCTTGCCCAGTGTGCTTAGAGGAATGTGGCTGCACCTCACTGATGAGGCCCATAGGAGGCCGAAACGATCGTCTGGGGTTGTCATGTTCCTTGTTCAGAGGAGAATTGCCTGGTATTTCGGGGCTGGACTGACCTTACTTGGCGGGATCAGACTGATATACTTCAGGAAAGTTTTCTTCTGTGAAAAGCACACTGGTCTAAAAGAGGCTGCTTCCGGGTGGTAAATCGCCATAGAACAAGCCACTGAGCTGTTGTTCGTTCCTGGTAGAGCGCTTCTCTCTTTGTATGCAAATTATTATGACCCTGGGGAAGTCTCCCTATGGGTGATGGGGGAAACCAGACGTGGACTCCTTGCCCAGTGTGCTTAGAGGAATGTGGCTGCACCTCACTGATGAGGCCCATAGGAGGCCGAAACGATCGTCTGGGGTTGTCATGTTCCTTGTTCAGAGGAGAATTGCCTGGTATTTCGGGGCTGGACTGACCTTACTTGGCGGGATCAGACTGATATACTTCAGGAAAGTTTTCTTCTGTGAAAAGCACACTGGTCTAAAAGAGGCTGCTTCCGGGTGGAAAATCGCCATAGAACAAGCCACTGAGCTGTTGTTCGTTCCTGGTAGAGCGCTTCTCTCTTTGTATGCAAATTATTATGACCCTGGGGAAGTCTCCCTATGGGTGATGGGGGAAACCAGACGTGGACTCCTTGCCCAGTGTGCTTAGAGGAATGTGGCTGCACCTCACTGATGAGGCCCATAGGAGGCCGAAACGATCGTCTGGGGTTGTCATGTTCTTTGTTCAGAGGAGAATTGCCTGGTATTTCGGGGCTGGACTGACCTTACTTGGCGGGATCAGACTGATATACTTCAGGAAAGTTTTCTTCTGTGAAAAGCACACTGGTCTAAAAGAGGCTGCTTCCGGGTGGTAAATCGCCATAGAACAAGCCACTGAGCTGTTGTTCGTTCCTGGTAGAGTGCTTCTCTCTTTGTATGCAAATTATTATGACCCTGGGGAAGTCTCCCTATGGGTGATGGGGGAAACCAGACGTGGACTCCTTGCCCAGTGTGCTTAGAGGAATGTGGCTGCACCTCACTGATGAGGCCCATAGGAGGCCGAAACGATCGTCTGGGGTTGTCATGTTCCTTGTTCAGAGGAGAAGTGCCTGGTATTTCGGGGCTGGACTGACCTTACTTGGCGGGATCAGACTGATATACTTCAGGAAAGTTTTCTTCTGTTAAAAGCACACTGGTCTAAAAGAGGCTGCTTCCGGGTGGTAAATCGCCATAGAACAAGCCACTGAGCTGTTGTTCGTTCCTGGTAGAGCGCTTCTCTCTTTGTATGCAAAGTATATGTGTGTCTAAAGTTCATAAAAAGCATTGCCAACCCGTCTGGACATTTAGACCTCTTGGGGCCAAGGTACAGAGTTCATGTATCCCCCGGGCTTCTTTCTGTAAGAGCATTTTCGCTCTGTTGCCTCCTCTTCTTGGGATCGGCACATGATCTATGATCCTAAATCGCAAGTCACTCACAGTGTGCCCTGCCTCCAGAAAATGACGAGCCACAGGATGTTCTGCCTTGCCTGTCTTCAAAGCTGTTCTAATGCTGGAACGGTGATTCGCCATCCTCACTCTGGCATCATCGATCGTCTTTCCTATGTAAAATTTCCCACAGGGGCAATTAAGAAGATAAACAATGAACTGGGTAGTGCATGTGAGGAAGGATTTGATGTGATATTTCTTTCTGCAATCAGGATGTTGAAATGTTGTGCCTGTATGCATGCTGTTACATGTGACACAACTGATGCACTTGAAGCATCCAATTTTCTTCCTCAGCCATGGCTGTTTGCCACTATTCAAAGGTATATCTGTCTTAACCAGCATATCCCTTAGGCTTCTTCCTCTGCAGTAAGCAAGTCGAGGCATCATTCATTCAATAAAAGGCAATGTGGGGTCAGATTGAAGTAATTTCCATTCCTCCTTAATTGCTTTCGTAATATGGTGGTGTTCTGGGCTGTAAGTGGTAATAAACGTAAGCTGTGGATTCTTGGTATCTCCATGGGTATTCTATACTTCCTGTGGTAGTAACGCTAGCTCCTGTTGTTCCTGTAAAGTTTTCTTATTGTATCCACGTTGGATAAATCTCTGTGTCATCTCAGACAATTGTACCTTCATTTTGTTCTCATCCGTATTGTTTCTGATGACACGCTGGAATTGTGCTTTCGGAATGTTGCGAATTAAAGCTGGTTGATGGCAGCTTTTCGCATGAAGGATGGAGTTGCGATCAGTCCCTTTTCTAAATAAGGTGGTGCCCAATCCGTCATGGGCCTTGAATACCCTGACATCCAAATAATCAACTGTATCCATATTAGCAGTGTATTAGAACTTGATGGTACTATTTATCTTATTCAGAGTATCAATCCAAGCTCTTAAAGATGTTTCTCCGTCTAGCCAGATTAAAAGCAAGTCGTCTATGTAACGACAGTAAAACTTAATGGCCTTTGTCTCGTAAACCTTCATCTGTGTGGACTCATATTCCGCCATGAAAAGATTTGCCAGTGATGGGGCCATGTTAGACCCCATTGTAGTCCCTTCAGTTGGCAGATAAAAAGTGTTTTCAAAGCAAAATAAATCCTGTGTGTAAGATATATGTATGTATGTGCGTATATATATATATATATATATATATATATATATATATATATATATATATATATATATATATATATATATATATGTGTGTATATATATATATGTGTGTGTATATATATATATATATATATATATATATATATATATATATATATATATATATATATGTATATATGTATATATATGTGTATATTTATATATATATACAGGGAGTGCAGAATTATTAGGCAAATGAGTAT
>NC_069507.1:212672059-212692059 GCF_027579735.1 Bombina bombina
TATAAAAATAAAAACAAAGAGAAATGATAGAACTGAAGGGCGCCCTTGACTATCACCAATCAATTAAAATTCAAATTTAAATTCACGTTAGAACAGAAACACCTAAGAATCTGGTATGGAAAATAGACTATTTATAGCAAATGTTGAGGTATTTCATGTGTTGGTAACCTTACTATTGATTTAGTAAATCTTTTCACCGTTCTTACAGGACCACTCTTATATGTGAGTTAACTCTATTTACCGAGATGTTAATATATTAGACTTTTAGGTGGTGTAATGTAATGGAAGTAAGGCTATAAAAAATAGAGTACAAAGTGGAAGGTCTACAGATCTTCCAGTACTGTGCAAATATATGCAGTTATAGATTAGTCTCAATTTATATAAAAAACATTACATTGAAAATAAAATAAACCGCATTAGATATTGTCCATAAATTCTCGATAGTATAAATGCAAGAGAAACTGCACAATAATTGTAATGGTTATGGCTAAGTTTCACTTCATATACAATGCACTAGAATCTCAAAACTACTAAAATGCAACAAGTATTATACATACAGATAGACATAAAATATACTGTAGGGTATATACTGTAATATAAAATAAGAGAAATATGCTGTATTGTAGTCAAATTAAAGTCCACTATAATAAGAATGCATCAGTTCTCATGTATTCAGTCCAGGAGACAAACAGATTAATCCAAAGTGTCAGGAAAGAAAAAAAAAAAACCTGCAGGGTATCTACTTACACTCCTTACCCCCAATCAATATGAGGTAAGTGTCGCACAGTGTAGGGAGAGTCTTTCCAAAACACCCAGGGTAGTTGGTTCAGGATGATGAGTCCAGCTGCAATATCTAGTCATATGGCAATTCTCATGAAAAACAGAAGATAGAACAATAATAGTGCAACACTGTATATACGTGTCAAACACAAATATTTATTATAAATTTAGGTGCTCACATTAAAAAACCTCAATGGCATATGAAGTAATCAAAAAACATATAGGTATATGAGTGTATCCAGGTGGCAAGCTGACCAATGACCTTGGAATGAGAAAAGCCTGTTACAGATTTGGATATACAGTCTGAAAGCAAGTCCTGTGTATTCCGTATCAGCAGACAGGTGTATTCTGACGCGTTTCGAAGGTGTATCAAATGTACGCCTTCTTCCTCAGAGGATCTTACCGTCTGCTATGGCAAGGAAACCTTCTTTCATTATACACTGACAGTTCATTGAGGATTATATATATATATATATATATATATATATATATAACAACATTTTAAATTAGGGGGAGATAAAAGGTGAGTTTAAAATCCTCCACTACACACAAAATATAGAAAAAATAACTCATTGTGTAGTTCATTAACAAATCTAGACAGGCCCAGAGGCTTGTTTTCCCACAGAAAACCTCTGAATTACACTGTTTCCAATGCAGCAAAGGATTCTGGGTAAGATATGCAAATTAAGTACACAATGACACACCTTTTTACTTCAGTCTGCTTTTCAGCAGGTTCCCTTTATGCCAAAGTATCGCTGTTCACACAGCTTATAAACTTAGCTAGGGTTAGTGCAGTGATTCATAACCATCCCAGGACAGACTGTTTCGTGGTTTTTGCCACTCATCAACTGGGAGAAGGTTAGAGTCACTGCTGGGTGAAGTTGATTCTGGGCAGAATACAACAACATTTTAAATTAGGGGGAGATAAAAGGTGAGTTTAAAATCCTCCACTACGCACAAAATTTAGAAAAAATAACTCATTGTGTAGTTCATTAACAAATCTAGACAGGCCCAGAGGCTTGTTTTTCCACAGAAAACCTCTGAATTACACTGTTTCCAATGCAGCAAAGGATTCTGGGTAAGATATGCAAATTAAGTACACAATGACACACCTTTTTGCTTCAGTCTGCTTTTCAGCAGGTTTATAAGCTGTGTGAACAGCGATACTTTGGCGTAAAGGGAACCTGCTGAAAAGCAGACTGAAGTAAAAAGGTGTGTCATTGTGTACTTAATTTGCATATCTTACCCAGAATCCTTTGCTGCATTGGAAACAGTGTAATTCAGAGGTTTTCTGTGGGAAAACAAGCCTCTGGGCCTGTCTAGATTTGTTAATGAACTACACAATGATTTATGTTTTCTTCTTTATATATATATATACAGTTGTGCTCAAAAGTTTGCATACCCTGGCAGAAATGGTGACATTTTTGCAATGATTTAAAAAATATGACTGATCATGCCAAAAAACGTTTTTTTTATTTAAGGATAGTGATCATATGAAGCCATTAATTATCACATAGATGTTTAGCTCCTTTTTAAATCATAATGATAACAGAAATCACCCAAATGGCCCTGATCAAAAGTTTACATACCCTTGAATGTTTAGCCTTGTTACAGACACACAAGGTGACACACACAGGTTAAAATGGCAATTAAAGGTTAATTTCACACACCTGTGGCTTTTTAAATTGGAATTAGTGTCTGTGTATAAATATTCAATGAATTTGTTAGCTGTCACATGTATGCACTGAGCAGGCTAGATACTGAGCCATGGGGAGCAGAAAAGAACTTTATAAAGATGGAAAACGATATCAAAATATATCAAAAGCCTTTAAAATTTGCCATTAGAATTGTTTGGGATACAAAGAAAAACCAACAGGTAACTTCAGGAGAAATACAGGCTGCTCTGGAAATAGACGGTGTGGTTGTTTCAAGGAGCACAATATGACGATACTTGAACAGAAATGAGCTGCATGAACAAGTTGCCAGAATGAAGCCTTTACTGCGCTAATGCCACACAAAAAATATGTCCGACAACACCTTGACAGGCCTCATAGCTTCTGGCACACTGTAATTTGGAGTGACAAGACCAAAATAGAGCTCTATAGTCACAACCATAAGCACTATGTTTGGAGAGAGTCAACAAGGCCTATAGCGAAAAGAATACCATCCTCTGTGAAGCATGGTGGTGGCTCACTGATGTTTTGGGGGGGTGATCGCTAAAGTCACAGGGAATCTTGTGGAAATTGATGGCAAGATGAATGCAGCATGTTATCAGAACATTCTGGCAGACAATTTGCATTCTTCTGCACGAAAGCTGCGCATGGGACACTCTTGGACATTCCAGTACGACAATGACCATTAAGCACAAGTCCAAGTTGACCTTCCAGTGGTTACAGCAGAAAAAGGTGAAGGTTCTGGAGTAGCCATCACAGTCCCCTGACCTTAATACAGTATCATCAAGCCACTGGGGAGATCTCAAACGTTCGGGTTATTTGGGGCCTTACAGACAACTTCTCCCTGTCATTGATGCTAAAGGGGGCATTACACAGTATTAACAACTAAGGATATGCAGACTTTTAAACAGGGGTCATTTCATTTTTTTATTTTTTACCATGTTTTGTTTTATGATTGTATCATTCTGTTATGACCTACAGTTGAATATGAATCCCATAAGAAATAAATGAAAGTTGTTTTGCCTGCTCACTCATGTTTTCTTTAAAATGGTACATAATATATTATCAATTCTCCAAGGGTATGCAAACTTTTGAACACAATTGTATATATTTATCATATATATATATATATATATATATATATATATATATATATATATATATATATATATATATATATACACACACACTAAAAACTAATAAGATGACGATGGCAGTACTGCAAAAGATCCACACTCGCTGGGTTTAATCCAGTATAACAATACTTTATTCAGTGAGGAAGGGGAGTTTGTTCCCGAAATGTCACCTTAATAAAGTATTTGCTAAACTAGATTAAACTTAATGAGTTTGGATCTTTTGTTACAGTAAATATATATATATACAGTATTGAAGTTGAAAATACGATTATTATTTTTTTTGTAATAGCTAAAGCCTCCGCTATTTATATAAAGCTTAAAGGGCTATTATAGTGCAACAATTACACATGGCAGATGTGCAGCTAGGTAGTGCGACTTCTGCTTCTGATAGTTTCATAGACTGTGTTTGTTTGAGACCAGCAATTCTCTGCAGATCCCGTGCTATAATTTATGTGTTTAACCACTCTCTGAGGTTAAACACATAGACTAGCAAGGTCGCTTGTGCTAAAAAAAAAATGCTGTTTATAAAGTGTAAATATACACTTGGGACTGTTTTATTAGGTACATTTATTTGTGCATTGTGGTATTAATAGTCTCTGTTTTAATAAAGTATTTATTTTACATTCAATTATGTGAATTTAATAGAATATAAATTAACGTCCGAACAGCAAAAGTCACAAAGCGTAAAGTCACACATTTTGTGGCAGAAGAAAAATTAATCCAACATGGGCAAAAAGGAAAATGCCCTTCACATCATTTTTAAAATGGTGGCTCAATAGTATCATAGAGAATGGTACCGGTTTCTGCTTAATCTTGAATATAAAGAGTAAACTTCCAGTGGAGGATTTGCCTTCCTTCTAGACACCCATAGTGGGATAGCATACAGCAAGACAATTAAGCATTTGCCTCCTGCAAATGTGCTATGGCCTGAGCTGTAAAAAACAGCCCTGACTTTTAAGAATATGTGCTCTAAGAAGGGCAGAAATCTTTAAACCATCTTGACATTTTATACTTGTCAACATGAACTTTAAAGGCAAAGAGCGTACAAAGATGGTAGCTACGCAGTCAAAGTCTTTTAGTTGTTACAGCAGTATAAAATATTAATTAGGGATGTCACAGAGATCTAGGCCAGCATCTAATACAATGTGGACAGACAAGGTTCCCAGACAGAGAACATGTCCGCCCCCATTTACAGGGAGCAATTGCTTCTGCATCTCTGCTTCCTGTTCTTGCCTGTTAGCAGGGCTTGTCAATCATCCCGGTCTGATCAATTCTCCAAATCTGTTCCAAAGCATCAGCAGCAAACGTAATAATTGAAGCACTTACAATGTACAATCGTGTCCAAATACAAAAAAAGTTTTGAAACCGTGGAACCCTGAATTGTGGTCTAAAAACTCCTCTTTGCTTATGTTTTCAGGTACTTTTCCTGGTAAAGAGAATGTTAATTTTATTTGATTTTTTTTTATTTCTGTGTACTTTTCTGGGGGTTTTCCTGCCTTGAACAGGTAATCAATTTTATTTTAATCTCCTTTTACTTTTCAGCTTTTAGAATTTGACAAGGAGTTGTCGGTGTTTAAAGACAGATTGTATGAACTGGACATCACATTTCCTCCCAGGTAAGATTCTTTTTTTCTTGATTTAAAATCTAAAGCTGTTTAAAGCCAGAGGCTGAATTTGGATCCTTTGTTTGGATCTAAATAGGAAACGAGGTGGACTCTCGTGGCCTTCAGATCTTTGTGGAACCAAATTTAAGTTCAATACAGTAAGATTTGTGCAAATTCAGATCTTGGTGTGTTGCACTTTCAAAGAAGAAATCAGGCTCTGAAAAAGAGCCAAATGCCACGAGCAGCCACCTTCTTTCTAATTAAAGGGACAGTCTACTCCAGAATTGTTATTGTTTAAATTTAGATAGATAATCCCTTTATTACCCATTCCCCAGTTTTGCGTAACCAACACTGTTATATTAAAGGGACATAAAACAAGTTGGGATAGAGACAAAATAATATAATATGTACTTTAATTACTTTACCTGCAAATTTATACTGCAGTGCCTCGCCATTAACCCTTTCTTTTTAGTGTCTGAATTGTAAAGCTCTAACTTCCCCCACACATTTCCTTCTATGGCTATTTTATCTATTGTTCTTTTGGTAAAATGCAAAAGTGAATAGGGATTATCTGCTGGAGCATGCCTAAAAGCTGTGAACTCAGTTGAAATACAATGCCTGTGTCTAAACACTGATAAGGGGGTGAAGTTAGCTGTCCCAGGTAACTTTGCTATGTAAATCCTTTTGCTTATTTTTGAAAATTATTTTAAAATACTTGCCAGCAATTTTTAAACATTTTTTTATGCAAACTATTTATAATTAATTAGCCCTTTTAGGATATGCACAGATCCCAACCTGTTTTATGTCCGTTTAATACACTTTTTACCTCTGTGATTACTTTGTATCAAAGACTCTGCAGACTGCCCCCTTATCTCAGTTCTTTTAACAGACCAGCAGTTTAGCCAATCAGTGCTGACTCTGAAATAACTCCATGGGAGTGAGCACACTCTATATGACACACATGAACTAGCATTGTCTAACTGTCAAAAACTGTCAAAATGCACTGAAATAAGAGGCAGTTCAACAACTTAGAAATTAACATATGAGCCTACCTAGGTGTAGCTTTCCACAAAGAATACCAAGAGAGCAAACCAAATTTGATGAAAAAAGTAAATTGGAAAGTTGTTTAAAATTGCATGCCCTATTGGAATCATGAAAGTTTAATTTTGACTAGACTGTCCCTTTAAGGATCCGAATGCACATCTCTAGTATATAGGTATATGAATTTTGTGATTGGCTGATAGCTGGCACTTGGTACAGGGGGAGGAAAAATAGGATAACCTTTGAAATTTGCCAAAAAATTATCTGCTCATTTCAAATTAAAATTAAGTGCTTCTACGTTGTCTTTTTGTTGTCTTTTTTTTTGTCAGTTATTCAGTTCTACTGTATTTAGTGGTTTTTTAAAGGGATATTAAACACCTTGTAATTACAAGACATTTCTGTTGTGTCGCTATAGAGTAACATATCAGCCAAGTCTTAACGTTTTGAAAAAAAGTAGTACGATTTACTGTAATTTTTTTTCAGTAGCCAAACTCCATCCACCATTTGCCTTATTTGGAGGAGCAAATCTAGGCTTTAGTCTGCATATAAAAAACCTAGCCACGTCATAAAGTTAGTATAAAATTAATTTATTTGCAGTTGTTAAAGCCAATTAGGGACATGTATGTAGCAGGGTTGGCCTTGATAAATTAGTAGGTGCATTTTAAGGTCTGAGAGTTACTCATTGCTATTTCCAGAGCTAAATATATTAAAAGGGGCCAAATAAATAATAAAAATATATTGCAAAGTTATTTCATTGTATATACAAATCTGTAACAAACAGCAAACAGCTTTCCTGTCCGAGCACGCATTTTCTCAGTGTCAGGTCGAGTGTTGTTGTTTCAGAATCAAATATGACTGAGAAGTCAAACCAGTATATCCAAAAAGTAATTGCGAGAGTAGCGGGCCTAACTCCATAAACAAGCAGCCACATGTTAAAAACAGAGAGCTTTTAAAGACTACTACAATTAGGGCCTAATTGATCTTCTAGGCCTCCTTAAAGGTGAAGTACGCCTTACTGAAGCAAGAACAGAAATCACTTTCCTAGCCAAGTGTCTGTCATGACAAAATATCAAGGTTTTTACTTTCCCTTTAATAGAAATCATTGAAATATATTTTTTTTTCCTTGTCAGCTAGTGAGCACTGCAGTCTATCTATAGAAATGGATTATGCACACATACAAGAAATGTATATTTTAGTTTAATACCCCTTTAAATTTTTGGAGATATAGTTCTGACCTCTGATCCTGCTGGTTAAAGGGACACTAAAGTCAAACATAAAGTTTCATGACTCTGATGGAGCATGCTTAATTCGACCCCATAATATATGGAGCCCATTGCAGCTCAGTTGGGGCACTACACATGTATTTGAAGTAGCCTCAATTTTTCACTTACATATCTGGTGAAAAAAATCTAAAAATTGTCAGAAAGAAATATATTTCCTTATAAACAAAGTTACAATTAGAAATGAATTTGGCTCTAACATGAGAGAGCATTAACAAGCCAGTTGCGGGTAATTTAACCCCTTCCTGCCGGGACTCATTTGTTTACATCGGAACAAAGTACCAAAGTAAACAAATTAGTCAAATTTGAAATCACACAATTTTTAATGAGACCGCATGATTTTGTTAGGACAACATGTCCTGAAACCTTATCCACTCCCTATATGGGATCGGGTCAGGGGGTAGTGTCTATGATGCTAGGCATGCCCCCCCCCCCCCCCTGCGATCCCATATAGGGAGCAGCTAAGGTTTCAGGACATGCCGTCCTAACTAAACTAAAGCCCAGTGCAGTTAGGATGGCATAGAACGTCCTAACAGTGGAGAGGTTAAAGGGATATTTAAAAAAAAAAAAAAAAATGACTTATTGTCCTACACCTCTATAAATGGACATGGAAATGTCCCACAAGAATAAAACATATTTTTTTAGTACAGGAAAATCTATTTATTTAAAAAAAAAAAATCTAATACATTTCAATACAATCTATTCTAGATGCAAGAAAATTCGCTGTTCATCAAATCAGATTTGACATGATGAGGTCTATTATTATTTTTTTTACTTTATTTTTTAATATAATGTTATTTGTCAAAGGCTCTCCTGTGTCTGGTAAAAGAAATTAAAAAGGCTTGATAATGTGTGGTACACTGTACTTTTATAGGAATTCTGATTGTACACAGAAATTTAAAGGGACATACATTTTTGTGTGTATATAAAAAAGATCAGAAGGTAAACATGTTAAACATTATTTTTGCATAAAAAATGAAAAGCTGTTGAATGTTTACATTATACTAACAGGAAATGCAGCATTGTGTACAGCTGAATACTTTCCTGCTCATTGACTCAAAGAGATAATAGTTTTATTCAGCACAGGAACATTTATTTTTCAAAAACTAAGCCAAATTGTGAAACATTCTATCTTAGATAGCACAGAAATTTTTTGGAGTATCATGTCCCTTTAAGTTGCATAAATAGTACTGATTGTTATCTGTAAAGTAGCAAAGCATTTAACCTCTTGGCTTTGCAATGTGTCTGTCTATTCTGGCAACTGAGGGGTTAAAAAATTTGGAACGGTTCTGGGCTTAAAAATAAAAAGCCTAAGACATTTTAACTTTCAACTGGACCAAATACGTCTCTTTCTTACCCAAAAGCACAGGAAACAGAGTGCTCTGAAGCGTCCCTTTTAGTTATCATAATCTGGCTATTTGTCAGTGACCAGCTGAGATTCTGATTACACTGGTCCCTGGGGAGGGTCAGCGCTGTGCTTCTCGAGCTTACAGTGGTTCTAAATTGTTCGTATTGATTGATTATGATAACAGCAGAGCAACCGTGTGCGAATCGCCGTTTGTCATTTGTTTATGTACCAGCTATAGTGAAGTTCTATAGGGGTGATTGTCCCATAGGAAGACTCTGAGTTTAAAACGCAGCCAAATAAAATAACCCATAAGTTGTGAGAAATTGTCCTTTTTCTGTTGTTTCATCAGTATATTCTTGGGACTTTTGTCAGAATGTAGCAAGTTCTTAAAGGGACATTAAACATTAAATACATGCTAGCTATATTGAGGTATTCAAAGCAAAAATTAGCCTGAGAATTAAATAGAGATGTAGTTTTTAAAAAAATATATTAGTTGCTTAAAGGGACATAATCCCCAACATTTTTCTCTTTCATGATTCATATTGAGCAAGTGATTGTAAATATTTTTTTAATTTACTTCTATTATCTAATTTGTTTTGTTCTCTTGGGATCCTTTAGTGAAAAGGATACCTAATTAGACTCAGGAGCTGCTGATTGGTGGCTGCACATATATGCCTCTTGTCATTTGTTTACTGATGTGTTCAGCTAACTCCCAGTAGTACATTGCTGCTTCTTCAACAAAGGATATCATGAGAATAAATCAAATTAGATAATAGAATTTTTTTTTAATTATCTACCTGAATCATAAAAAAGATTATTGGGTTTAATATCCCTTTAAAGGGACAGTATACTATAACATTGTTTTTCCCTTAATGTGTTTCCAATTACTTTTTTTTACCAGCTGTAGAGTATAAAATGTATGAGATTTGCTTTTTTAAGGTTTATTTGTGTATATGAAATAGCTGATTTTGTGTTTTGAAGCCACAACCAAATAAAATGGGTTGAGCTTGTAGGTATAATCAGATCTCATTACTTTTATCACATTGTGTACATATACATGTGTCTTTATCTTATATGTGTCTGTAAACCAAAGACCAATACTTAGAGAGAACAATGGAAAATTAACTTTTTATTGCCTTATCTCTTCTATACCCCACTGGGAGTGTAATTTCTTCTGCTGGCTGTGTCTATACAGCTTGGCCTTAAAGCCAAAAACGTTCAGGATTGTTGGGGATACCACAGTCTACATCAACTATTTCAAATGCCAATATAAGGGTAAAGAAAATACTTGTAAACAATTTAATACACTCAAGCAGGTAAAGGGGATCATTGGGAATAAATTAAAGGGGAGACATTTTTTGAGTAAACTGTCCCTTTAAGTAAACAAGATAAAAGTGTTTAGGTTTAGTTTCTATAAAGTACTTTTTTTTATAAATGATCGCACACTGCCTTGTTAAAACCTAGGTTTACCTTATCTTACCTCCACTGTTGAGAACAGTTAGGGACATATTAAAGTGTACAAACAATGGCTTTGTAAAATATAGCAATTTTAAACTAATTTTATTTATCAGGGTTTTAAGTCCCTTTAACATTGCTATATTCCAGAGAATATATTTCCTTATAAACAAAGTTACAATTAGAAATGAATTTGGCTCTAACGTGAGAGAGCATTAACAAGCCAGTTGCGGGTAATTTAACCATTTCCTGGCGGGACTCATTTGTCTACATCGGAACAAAGTACCAAAGTAAACAAATTAGTCAAATTTGAAATCACGCAATTTTTAATGAGACCGCGCTAGGCACGCCCCCAGCAAACTGGCTGTTTGTAGAGTTTATGGGCTAGATTTATTAACACTGAGGCGCGCCCCTGTACGCCTCAGCTCGCCTATGCGGGGCGAAATTACCCGCAGGTATTCGCCATTGCACACGAGCGCAATTTTGCGCTTGCTTGCAATCCTGCCCCCTGCCCGCGCACAGCCAATCACACGCGGGCAGGAGCTGTCAATCTCCTCGATCGGACTCGACCGAGGAGATTGAATTTCACCACCTTAGAGGAAGTGAAGAGCTTAGGGAAGCAGCGGTCTGGTGACCACTGCTTGATAAATCACGGCGAGCAAGAACTTGCAGCCGTAGGGGCTTGATAAATCGAGCCCTATATGTGCCTAATTGTGTTCAGCAGAAGGAAATGCTACAGGCGGCAGAGGAAGCAAAAGCCCCCATTTAGACACCCATGCACCCCCCCCCCCATATTTTTCAGATCTGGTATTTAATTCCCTGAGAAAAGAATGTATCACAATCATACATGCATTCTTACTCTATACACATTAATAATAAAAAGCATGTTACGTTGATTAGGGCTTGTATTTGGGGAACACCTGCTTGTCTTTTGTTATCTGGCAGTTTTATTGCTTGCATATATCATTACTTCTGCAAAGGTGTAAACACATAGCTAAACTCAGCTCCAGAGCAACAATGTGCTACTAGGACCTAGCTGTACATACCTGGTGAGTCAATGACAAGAGGCATATGTGTGTGACCATTAATCACCAACCAGTTTCTACTATTCCTTGAAATGCTTTTCAGCAAAGAATCATAAAAGTTTAATTTTGACTTTCATGTTCCTATACAGTAAGTTTATATCCTGAGTAAGTATTATATGAAACAATCAAAATAAACCACATAGAAATCTAAATATAATAACAATAAGTAAATACATATTTAACTCTGTATACAACTAGAACAACAGATATTTATAGAACGGAGCAGAATAGGATATATTATATGAGGTTGATTTGTGTATAGACAGAAGTGACAATGCGGGGGGTGCTACTATGTAAAGGAACAAATAGCAGATATTCCCTTGATCTGCATGAGTAAGGGCGCATATGTAGCTTACATACCCTAGAAGAGATAATAAAATTGTACAGAAATGTCATTTTGAAAGATTAGCCCATACAAACTTTCAATTAGAAAACAGACTGAATTGAATAAGCATACATAACCCGAGATGGATGCATTAGTCAAAGATAAAAAGCAATTTGTTATGTCCTAATGATTTTATTAACCCCGTGAACACCAAAGTCAATGTAAACCGGTCATTTTAAATGTTCATTAATTAGAGATAAACATGTACAACATCAGGTAGATTTGTAATTAATTATGTAGAATCAATATGCATTTTATGTTGAATCAGCTGTGTTTCACCATTTGTGAGGTTAGCTGGTTTATGGTCCTCTAACGATCAGAAGTACAGTATTTGCCTTTAAAAACCAGGCCTGCACAAATTCTTGTCTCAAACCCTAGTGAGCAGTGCCTGTTCTAGAATGATACACACTAGAAACTGAAGCAAGTTGTGATACATTATTTCTGGCAGGGATAATACTAAAAACCAGGCTGTTAGTAGATTTTCAAGTTTGGATTCAGTTACATATATTAAAAAGCATTATTTGTCTTACAATTTCAACTAATATTTTAAACTAGGGATGTGACCACATCTGGTAAGAACAGCTTCCAATGCTATGTTTGTTTTGATATTCAGTTTATTTAAATTGCATGCTATACAGCCCTCTGTAAATAGTGTTTTATGCCAAGCAATGTCTGGCTAATAGCCAATAAGTGAGCTGAGAATATGTGTATAATCCACCCTGGGTTTTGTTCTGGTCTCCATCCCCAGATCTTTTTGGGAGCTAGAAATGTCACAGACTGTAAACCCCAGTGAATTTTAGGGGACCGAGTGTTTACAGTACAAACCCTTATAGTCTGACCTATGATATGGTGTGTTCGAGGCATGCATGTACAACCATATTAAAGATGGCACATGTTATACTCTTGGGGCTCGGTTTATCATTCACGGGTGGACAGGAGCATATATTTTCGCCCCTTTCCGCCCCCCGTCTTCTCCTCTGGCGGGCAGCAATCTGCTGCCTGCATTTACCATTGCATATGAGCGCTTGTGTGCAACCCCGCCCCCTGCCATGCACAGCCAATCACGCACGGGTAGATGCTGTCAATCTCCCCAGTTGGTAGAGATAGGGGAGATTGAAATTCTCCAGCTAAGAGGTGGAGAACAGCGCAGGGAAGCAGTGGTGTGATGACCGCTGCTTGATAAATCCTGACTGCAGGTTCACTTGTGTAAATGTGCAGTCAAAGGAGAGAGAAGGGCTTGATAAATTGAGCCCAAATTAATAAATTCACTCCTTCAATCTGTTTACCAGATAATGTGTGCTTAGGAAATAAAAGCAGGGTCAGGAGAAATGTGAGGAAGCCACTTCTTACAGAAAGGGTGGTTGATTCATAAACTTCCTCAATAATTAATGGGTATATTCACTTGCAGAGAAGCAAATGAGTTGATGATTAGATTACTATGCCTGTTTCTTTTTTAAAGAGTAACAACTCTCATATGGGATATATCAGATGGTTTTCCATGTGCTGTTATGTGAAACCTCAACCTGCTGAAGTGTAATTTTTTGAGACTCTTGTTCGGTTTAGACTGTAGTACAGGGCTCGACAAAGCCAGGCACCAGGCGATTTAAAATTATGCCCTGGCCGCCACTAACCATATCAAACTAAGCATTGTGCAGCTGGATCCTTTCTTGGTCTTGCAGCAATACAAATCCAACTTTTGTTGTGTTATTATATAATGTATGTATATGTGAGTGTAATAGATAGATAGATAGATAGATACATTTATATATATATGTGTGTGTGTATAGATACACGTGCGCATATGTGTTTGTATGTGTACATATTTGATATTTTATTTATGAATATCTATTATTATTATCGTTTATTTGTAGAGCGCCAACAGATTCCGCAGCGCTATCTATCTATAGCGATGGCCAAACATTTCTGCCTCCTAGATTTTGGAGAAATTTGTAGAGCACTGCTGTAGTGGATAGAGTTATCCGATAATTTATTTCTTGGGTTAGATTTATAGTTCATAAGGCTGTTGTATACCCTTGTTGTGAAACTGTGAGCTTGTTATTTCTCTTGTTCTGTAATGTTTTGAAGGTGTTTCTATGATGCTGTTATCCTTGACAGTGCAAGTCACAAATCCGTGTAAATTGTTGTGAGACAGATGCACCATTTATTATTTTGAAGCTGAACACACAATTGCTGCTCTGATGAGGGACAATTACACATCTATGGATTGCAAAATGTTAAAGTTGGTAAATTGTGGCAATTTTTATTACAACAAGCACATATATCAGTTTTATTGAAACAAGGCCAATATCTTGAGCAAATGTGTCCTTTTTGGGACATAGCAACGCTGTATGTTATGTTAAGCACTGTGTTCAAATCGCTTAAATGATCTAATGTTATCATCTCTGGTATCAGGGGCGATGTTTATAACTTGTAAATTAGTACACAGAATCACTTCAGCAAAGCATCAATAAAAAGCTGTTGATGGAGAGAAACCCAGAATATAACAAAAGCAAAATTGTCTCAAAAAAATTAACAATATTTTATTAAAGATTGTTGTTTAATGGGTTGTATTCTGTGAGTTTATCAGACTTTAATCCCTTCACTGCAGTGCAGCCTAGTTTGGTAGTTAAAGAGTTAAAATAAAATGAGGACCAAAGGCTGCTGACCAAGGTGTAATTTCACATTGCTCATCCAACAAGTCACCCCCTTTAGGTCAAGCTCAGCTGATCTGATCACTGCTCACCCTTGTGATGAATTTTGCCTTTGCCTGTTAAGTTGTGGCTTTGGAGCCAGAGCTTCAGGACACAGCCGTGATTGAGTGCTGGCATCTGACCAGAAGCTGCTTGTTTACTGGACAGAGGGCAGCAATGTCGACTGGGTAAAGAATATAAGAGTGATTGTGTTTGGTAGCCTCAGAAATGAAAAACTATCCTTAAATGTGGTGCCAACAGCATCTGGAGAATGTTAAGAAAACATTATTTCTAAATGCATTCTCACTTTATCTATCTTTGCATTAACATTACTGACTACACAAAAACAATTTATAAAGAAGTGTTAAAAAGAATCTATTATAGAATTTAAAGAAAACACTTCTTCATGTCTGTTTATTACAAATTAAATATTCATTGTTCAGCACTGTAATGTATCCAAATCACTTTTGAAACACTGTGTAATTTGGAGCTGAAGCAAAATATTGTTTAATATAAAGTTTCTCTTACAAGTCTGCCTTGGTTTCTGAAGATTGTGCCTGGCTACTAGTTGTACATCTATTTGTTCAAAATGAGATATTATTTAATAAGTGATATATTTAGTTTTCGTGCTGCTCTAGGCACAAGAAAACTGGCCCCTCCCCCAAACACCCTCCCATCATTTGTATCTCATATTTACCTTATATGTTTGTTACATCCAGAGGACAATGACATATTGAGGGGTTATACACCTCCACTATACAAACACTAGTTTGTCATCAAATTTATAAAGACATCCTTATAGACTTTTTATATAAATTTGTAATTAAAGAGAAATGAAACCCCAATTTATTTTTCTTTCGTGATTCAGGTAGAACATGCAATTTTCAATAACTTTCTAATTTACTTCTATTATCACTTTATATTCGTTCTCTTAGTATCTTTTGTTGAAAAGCATGGATGTATGCTTAGGAGCCAGCCCATTTCTGGGCCACTATATGGCAGCAGTTTTGCAAGAATGTTATCGATTTGCAAGAGCACTATTTCCTGTCATATAGTGCTCCGGATACCTACATAGGTATCTCTTATACACAGAATATCATGGGAACTAAACAAATTTGATAATAGAAGTAAATTTGGAAACTTTTTTTAGAATGGTATGCTCTGTCTTAATCACAAAAGAAGATTTTTGAGTTTCATATCCCTTTAACTGAAATATGCTTTGTAGATCTGTTTGCCTTGATGCCCTATGCCTTCCAGTATAAAGAATGTTGTATTTGCAGTATCCAGACGGTCATAATGAGGTGTAGAAATAGCTAATGTTTTGCTGTCTCTTCACCATGTAGTGTTTAATAGGGAACTGAAGCCTGTTTGCAAAGTAGCACAGATCTTCTAAACTCAGCACGTCTATGACGATGGGAGAACAAGTGTTTGTACCGACTATTTCCGTGGGAAAATGTCATAAACGATTCATTCCCAGAGGCTGAACAAATAAATAATAATGACTTGATAATTTGTTGCTTTTACTGAATAAATAAAAATACTAGTTAGTTTGTTTAAGAGCTCATTTAAAGGGACAGTACATTATAGTTTATACAGACACTGCATATGAATATGTGCATTGCACAGATAGTACCTATGAACGCGGACTTTTGAAAAGTGCAGTCTAAAATTGTTTTCCCTTTTATACTAAAGAGTATAAAATGTATGAGACATTGTTTCTTTATGTTTATTTGTGCATATGGAATACCTGGTTTTGTGCTTTGAAACCACAACCCATTAAAATGGGTTGAGCTTGCAGGTAAAATCAGATTTCATTTTTTTATCACATCGTATATACACACATGCTTCCTTATCTTATATCTGTCTATAAACAAAAGCCCTATACTTAGAGAGAACAGTGGAAAATTAACATTTTATTACTTGTCTCCTATACCCAACTGGGAGTGTGATTTCTTGTATAGCTTTTCAGTAGCCTATAATTTATTTTGCGATTCAGACAGAGCATAATATTTTAAAAATGTTTCCAATTTACTTCTATTATCAAATTTGCTTCATTCCCATGATATTCTGTGTTGAAGAGATACCTAGGTAGGCATCTGGAGCACTAAATGGCAGGAAATAGTGCTGCCATCTAGTGCTCTTGCAAACATTTTTGCAAAACTGCTGCCATATAGTGCTCCAGAAATGTGCAGGCTCCTGAGTTTATTTCCATGCTTTTAAATAAAAGATACCAAGAGAACGAAGAAAGTTTGATAATGAAAGTTAATTAGAAAGTTGTTTAAAGTTTCGGGCTCTATCTAAATCATGAAATAGAAATGTTGGGTTTTATATCCCTTCAAGTATAGAAACTTTTAGTATAGGTACCACAGGCTAAATCAGATATTTCAAATCCCGAAATAAGGGTAAAGGATCTATTTGTAAACAATTTACTACCCTCAGTCAGGTAAAATGGATCATTGGAAACAAAATAAAGTGGAGACAAATTTAGGGTAAACTTTCTCTTTGATAGCCTTCCGTGTAGCTGGCCACCCTCTTCATTCTCAATTCTCCAATCCAAAACCAGAATTGCAATGCACAGGAGTAGGAACAAAAATCACTCCAAAAACAGCAATATTGATACTTTGCTGAACAAGAAGGGGCCAAACTCTGAATGGGTAATTGTAAATACAACAATATTACCAATTCTTCACTGCCAAAAAGCTCTTACAACTATATATTCAATAGAGACATGTTCATCATATTTTACCCCAAAATTAATGTAATACCAATAGCCAACAGCGGTGATAACTGTTGTTAGTTCTAGAAAGAAAAAAAAACATATGTTAATATATTTATCTATTTTGTGTGCATCATTTGAGTGATTAAAATATGATATTTTTGAGTTTTGGGTTTGAGCACAATTTAAGTGTATGAGTTTCAGCTCAATATAAATGAAGGTAAAAGTTGGAAAGACAGGGAGTATACATTCCCAGCACATTATATTGAATGCATCTGCTTTGAAGTACTTGTATTCAGGGGTCAAGTCGAGTGGGAACGCATGGGAACGGAGTTCCTGCACTATTTTTGCAGGAAGAACTAAGTTCCCTCTGGACAGAGAACAGAAACACTTCAGTAAACACTGCTGATGCTGGTGGAAGGAGCTAAAGCACAGTCCGGTAGAGGGATAGTGAGATCCTCTAGTAATGGGCAATCACACTTCCTACAATACACTATAAATGCAAGCCTGTCAGTATTCCTGCTGTGTGATCACCCCACAATGTGTAACACATGGTGCTTACATTTCTTTGTGGCTTAATCTGTGGTTATTTAGTTACCCTCAGCAGAAATAGGACTATTGCACCTTAAGTGAGTGAGACTCAGTAAAAGAGGAGAATTCTCGAGGAGAGGAGAATTCTCAGGCCCAAAGGCAACCATTCAACCCTTCATTGGTTTGCTTTTATTAAAGGGACAGTCTACACCTGAATTGTTAATGTTTTAAAAGATAGATAATCCCTTGTTTACCCATTCCCTACTTTTGCATAACCAACACAGTTATATTTATATATTTTTACCTCTGTGATTATCTTGTATCTAAGCCTCTGCAGACTGCCCCTTTATTTGTTCTTTTGACAGACTTGCAGTTTAGCCAATCAGTGATGGCTCCCAGCTAACTTCACGTGCACGAGCACAGTGTTATCTATATGAAAAACATGAACTAACACCCTCTAGTGGTGAAAAACCTGTTAAAATGCATTCTTAAGAGGCAGTCTTCAAGGTCTAAGAAATTAGCATATGAACCTCCTAAGTTAAGCTTTCAACTAAGAATACCAAGAGAACAAAGAAAAATTGGTGATAAAAGTAAATTGGAAAATTGTTTAAAATTACATGCCCTATCTGAATCATGAAAGTATTTTTTGGACTAGACTGTCCCTTTAACCGAAGTTTATAGATTATATACATATACAGTGTGTGTATGTATGTATGTATATGTATACTGTGAGGGGGTTGGAAGTCTAGGTGAGTTCCCACAATTTTTTTTTGTAGGACTTGACCCCTGCTTGTATTTAGAGTAGTTGTTTGCATTTGAATAACTGAGTTTTTTTTATAGCTGGCTGTAGGTTTGCCACCTCTTCTCCAGCTATTTCTAGGGCAGTTTTTGAAGGGGTGTGGTGTAGGTGTGGCCATTCTAGTGTCTCGCTTGCTTCGCACTCCTCACACACCAGAGCAGCGCATAGTGCACATTGTACAAGCGTGTAGAGCACCAGCCTCTGCACCAAGTATCCTCTTATAACAATAATACAATGGGTACACCATGATAGATAAATGACAATAGAGCCAGCATGAAGAGGAACCTATATCTTACTTGGAAAACACTAAAGGAAATGTTACCTCATTTTCCTTTGTTTCATGGGCATCCCCTGACTTTAATATATAAAAAAGATAATAATGTCACCTAATTGCAAAATAGTAGCCACTCTTGGGCCACTCAATAGGCTAGTTTCAAGTAAAGAGGGTAAAATAGGGGAAGAAAAAAAAAAGAAGATGGACCCATTCAATAACTCACATGGTATTTATATATAGGCCTTTTTGGTCCGGTTACTAAATTGAGTAGATTATGGTTAGATTCCTAATCAAGTTTAAACTGTAAAGATAATTATGGTAATGTGGAAGCGAGGACAGTTCCGGTATAGTCAAGATAAACTGCGTAAGTCGAACCCTCGATAAGAGAGGTACCTTCATTTTGGGAGTAATCGAAAAACAAAAGGGCTTTAAATAGGTTTAAGCAATCGGATATTTTATGAACAGTGAGAAAGGTAGATGTAGGGGTAAATTAGTAAATTACAGTGGTTTATGGTAGAATAGGGGTACTGGCAATAGCACCTACACCTGTCTTTTAATATATGGAAACACACATGTATATTCTACGTAAAGTTCTAGCAATTATTACAAGACCTGAAAAAACGTGCAAGTATAAAAGTGCAACATTATGAGATGCTTTGTGAGACCAATCAAGAATAAGATAAAGCTTTCTTTTCTTTTTTTTCCCTTTCCCTTCCAATAGTGGGTGTGTCTTCTGTGCCCTTTCTCCTAAGTACTGCAAGTCTCAATCTCTCTCTCTCTCTCTGTCTATTTGAAGGGACAGTCTACACGTTAGTCATCTTAAAGTATAATAGTATAATAAAAACTAGTATTTATATAGCGCCTTTCTCCCAGTGGGACTCAAATCGCTTTTTCAGCACTCGCTCTGGGAATTAATCAAATCGGCAGCCAAATAGTAATAGTTGTTATTATTACCCAATTTAATGGTACTCATTTTATCGACCTCTAAAGGATGAAGGGCTTAGTCGGCCCTGCCGGGATTTGAACCTGTGACCTTGGATATGTTAAACAGGCTTTTTTTTTAGTCAGGGCATTTTACCAAATGAGCTACCTTACCTTAGATTAAGCTGCAAATAGCCTCCTGCACCCTTTTTATATCATGCAGCAGGAAAGGTAAAACAGTTATTTTGAAATTAATATTGTTTCTGGCCAGTTTGAAATGGC
>NC_069507.1:212697059-212827059 GCF_027579735.1 Bombina bombina
CCCCGCTGTAAAGTGAAAACTGCCTTAAAGTGAAACAAGGCAGTTTTAGCTTTCTTTTCACTTGCCAGTGTGTTTAAAAACATGTTTTAATTAACTTATATTAGGTGTGCAATAGCGCTAAGTTTAGTTTAACACTCGCACAGCACAGTATTCAATAAATATACTGTACCTGTAAAATAGTGACAATCACTGTAGTACAATTTGCCAGAGTATAGCACTGAGACACAGATTGCACTGTAATGCTGTAAACAGAGTGAACTAAGCATAATAAAATGGTGCCAGTCACTTTTTCTTGCAATCTCTCGAAGATTACAGCACTGTTTTAAAATAATTGGAGGTTGAACTTCAGCTCCACAAAGCGCTGTATTAGCGAAGCGCTGTAAAGTGAAGCGCTGTAAAGTGAGGTATACCTGTATATCCAATGTTTACATGTTCTATGCTTTTTTTTGCAAGTTATAGGGCAATAAATACAAGTAGCACTTTGCTATTTCCAACTTAATTTTTTCAAAAGTAGCGATAGTTACATTGGAACACTGATATCTGTCAGAAATCCCTGGATATCCCTTGACATGTATATATTTTTTTTTAGTAGACAACCCAAAGTATTGATTCAGGCCCATTTTGGTATATTTCATGTCACCATTTAACCGCCAAATGCGATCAAATAAAAAAAATCTTTCACTTTTTCACAAACTTTTTCACAAAAATTAGGATTCTCACTGAAATTATTTACAAACAACTTGTGCAATTATGGCACAAATGGTTGTAAATGCTTTTCTGGGATCCCCTTTTTCAGAAATAGCAGACATATATGGCTCTGAAGTTACTTTTTGGTAATTAGAAAGCCGCTAAATGCTGCTGCGCACCACAAGTGTATTATGTCCAGCAGTGAAGGGGTTAATCAGGGAGCTTGTACGGTTAATTTTAGCTTTAGTGTAGTGTAGTAGACAACCCAAAGTATTGATCTAGGCCCATTTTGGTATATTTCATGCCACCATTTCACCGCCAAATGCGATCAAATAGAAACAGTGCTCACTTTTTCACAAACTTTAGGATTCACACTGAAATTATTTACAAACGCTTGTGCAATTATGGCACAAATGGTTGTAAATGCTTCTCTGGGATCCCCTTTTGTTCAGAAATAGCAGACATATATGGCTTTGGCATTGCTTTTTGGTAATTAGAAGGCTGCTAAATGCCGCTGCGCACCACACTTGTATTATGCCCAGCAGTGAAGGGGTTAATTAGGTAGCTTGTAGGGTTAATTTTAGATTTGAGAATTAGAAGAGGCACAATTTTCAGAGCTAAATTACATGAAAAGGGTGCAAATAGATAATGAGAGTATACTTAGGTTAAACTGGTCTGTTATTGTTATTACCCCCAGATCTGTAGAGCTAACATAATATATGTATACATATATTATGTTTGCTCTACAGTTCTGGGGGTTTAGGAGGATCCTATTTACATATAGGACACACCATATTATTCAGATGTTTTACTTATGTACTTAACCTTGTAAACTATATTCCTGTTGTACCATGTTTTACATAATTGTTGGTATTTTTTTCATGTTATGTTTTGACCATTCACACTCGTTGCTAGGGATGGTGATGTCACCAAGTGGGTGGCACCCTACCCTTGAGAGCGTGTGATTGGATGGTCTGTCATTTATTAGAATGTCTAGTGTTGTAATTTGCACACTTGTTTTTTGTATGTCTGAGGAAAGGGGCTAATCCCCCAAAAACGTTCACAACTTAGAAAATAAAGTCCTGGGGAGTGCACTCTTCTTTTGCAAATATATATATATATACACACACACAGTATCTCTCACATTTTTGTAAATATTTTATTATATCTTTTCATGTAACAACACTGAAGAGATGACACTTTGCTACAATGTAAAGTAGTGAGTGTACAGCCTGTATAACAGTGTCAATTTGCTGTCCCCTCAAAATAACTCAACACACAGCCATTAATGTCTAAACCATTGGCAACAAAAGTGAGTACCCCCCTAAGTGGAAATGTCCACTGACCAGGACACTCCCACCACCATGCTTGACTGTAGGCAAGACACACTTGTCTTTGTACCCCTCACTTGGTTGCCACCACACACGCTTGACACCATCTGAACCAAATAAGTTTATCTTGGTCTCACCGGACCACAGGACATGGTTCCAGTAATCCATGTCCTTAGTCTGCTTGTCTTCAGCAAACTGTTTGCGGGCTTTCTTGTGCATCATCTTTAGAAGAGGCTTCCTTCTGGGACGACAGCCATGCAGACCAATTTGATGCAGTGTGCGGCATATGATCTGAACTCTGACAGGCTTACCCCCCACCCCTTCGACCTCTGCAGCAATGCTGGCAGCACTCATACGTATATTTCCCAAAATAACCTCTGGATATAATGCTGAGCACATGCACTAAACTTCTTTGGTCAACCATGTAGAGGCCTGTTCTGAGTGGAACCTGTCCTGTGAAACCACTGTATGGTATTGTCCACCGTGCTGCAGCTCAGTTTCAGGGTATTGGCAATCTTCTTACAGCCTAGGCCATATTTATGTAAAGCAACAATTCTTTTTTTCAGATCCTCAGAGAGTTCTTTGCCATGAGGTGCCATGTTGAACTTCCAGTGACCAGTATGAGAGAGTGTGAGAGCGATAACATCAAATTTAATACACCTGCTCCCCATTCACACCTGATACCTTGTAACACCAGCAAGTCGCATGACACCGGGGAGGGAAAAGGGCTAATTGGGCCCAATTTGAACATTTCCACTTAGGGATGTACTTACTTTTGTTGACAACGGTTTAGACATTAATGGCTGTATGTTAAGTTATTTTGGGGGGGGCAGCAAATTTACACTGTTATACAGGCTGTACACTCACTACTTTGTAGCAAAGTGTCATTTCTTCATTGTTGTTACATGAAAAGATATAATAAAATATTTACAAAAATGTGAGGGGTGTACTCACCATAATTTTAATGAATTTTGATTTAACCCTGAAATTAGCTTTACCTAAGCAGCAACCAGAAATCTATCTCCTACTGACAAGTTCTAAAAGAACGAAACAGGCTGTCTAGTGAGTGGTTTCTGTGTTGCTGCAATAGTCCTGTTAAGGGATCGCTGTGTTAAAACCATATTTGAAGAAAAAAAACTGAGATTTTGTATATCTAATTTGCATATCTTACCTAGAATCCTCTGGTGCATTGGTAACAATGTATGTGGAGTTTTACTGGGGAAAACGCAAACATTTGTATTGATTTTATATTTATTTTTATATATATATATATATATATATATATATATATATATATATATATATATATATATATATATATATATATATGTGTGTGTGTGTGTTTGTGTGTGATATTTTAGAATTTATTTTGAATGTCATTTAATTCCCAATTTCAGTGAATCAGACGGTACAACATTTCTATATTTACTAACTAAAATGTATTTAGCATTCCGCAGCAATTCTCAGTTTTATGTTAAACTACTACAATAAGAAGGTCTAATGAAGTGATTGTCTTCCTAACATTGTAAGCACCTGGATCAGATTAGGGAGAGCTCCTTATGGGGTAAACGATACACTTGCATGGGCTCTGTTCTAGTGCAAATGGCCGCTTATGAAAAGAACACATTACATATCCATAAAACCCTGAATTAAAGGACAAGCTTATTGACCTTTTTACTGTGTGCGCAGTGTGAAGTTATGGCTCAGGTCGTATTTATTCTCTGCTGCCGAATTGCTTAGTTCTTTTTATAACTTTCCTCTGGTTGTTAGCTTGGTCTCCATGGTTTTGTTGCAGCATTGCAAGTAGCAGCTGTTTTAAACATTCTACTTTAACTATTATGTTTGAAAACTTGTATTTACTCCACTGATGTGGCTTCAAGGGGGCATTTTAGTGAATAAGCTAAATGCTCTATTTTGGCAGTGTTTTATTTTAAAATAAAATCCATATTTTACAATGGGTTTAAAGTAAAAGGTTACATATATTGTCAAAGGTCACACTCTCTGAATACCTCCATTCTATCAGAATAAACAATGCTATTAGTTTGCTCTACAACAAATATTTTAAGTAGGGCTAACTAAATTAAAAATGTGTATGTTACAGGCAAAAAAATAGTAAGCCTGGTGCAACCCCTCACCTAAAATTCATATATTGAAAGAAAAAGAGAAGATAAAGGAAAAGGAGTGTTTGGGTGCAGAGTATCCCCTAAAACTTAAATTTTACTAAGCAGAATTATTTACTGTGTTTCTGTGGCATATGCACATATCCTGTGAGGGCCTGTGCACCAGTATTCAAGCTGAAGATCAGGAGTTTTATGCCTGTGAAGACATCGTTTGTGTCATACAAGCCACTGTTGGCCGTCTGAGAAGGTGGTGTGTCTTAAAACTGGTGCACAGGCCCTCACAGCATATTTGTATATGCCGCAGAAAAACAGTAATAACTTTTACTAGAAGCATTTTTGCTAATGGAAGTATATTCCTTTACTACTGAAAGCCCTTGAGAAAGTCCGCCTGTGAGCGGACGAAACGAGTAGGGAGAAGGAGCCAACGGAAACGTTAGGACGTTATTAAAAGTGTGAAGGACACTTCAGCCTTTTGAGCGCTTCTAAATAGGATTGGTTGCAGCAGGTCGGCGTCTAGGAAACCGATACAGAGGGGAGCGCCCAGAGAGAGTTGTCCTTGTTTCTATGTGTAAGTGTTTTGCTGTTATCTTGTAAGTGTAGTATTGTTGTGTGCTAAATATCTTCTGAATAAAACGATACTGTGAGTCGCAGATGCGCTATGTTTTTCTCTTTTCAAATAAATTGCAAAATTGTTTCTATTTCATATTGAAATGCACCTAAGTAGTAAGCACATTTTGGTTTTTACCTTTCTAGCCCTTTAAACTACAAATAATTACAAAAAGAAAATAAATCCAAAAATAAAATGGTAAACACCTAAATGGGAACTATAGTCTGCCTTGTAAATTCTTACATTGTTATATATGTACATAGTCTTGTGACAGTTATATGTATATTATTATTTGATATTTTCTCCTTTAGAATAATATTTTTATTTTTTCACTGTGTCATTTTTTTTCCACATGCTTTCACACATATATTTTGAGAACCCTAGTTTTTTGCGCAACTACATTTTCTTTCTAATGAGTCCACGGATCATCTTAATTACTGTTGGAAATATCACTCTTGACCAGCAGGAGGAGGCAAAGAGCACCACAGCAAAAGCTGTTAAATACCACTCCCCCTACCCACAAACCCCAGTCATTCTCTTTGCTTGTATCAGTTGCAAAGAGGGGTAAAGTTAGGTGTCTGGTTCTTCAATCAAGAGTTTATTTTTTAAGCAGAGCAAGTTTGCTCTGGTTTTCTTTGGAGTTTAGCTGTAGTCCATGTCAGTCTCTTCAGTAGAGCAAGTGGTGTCTTTTAAGCATTTGGGAACTTGTGGGGTATAATCCCCACTGGGCCTCCCAAGTAATTTCATGCTGCCTTTGGTTGAAAGTTTGAGTAAGTTTACTCAGCCTTTTCTTTTTTTGCACAGGTCCATGTGAGGTAGGAAGCCCCTCTTATACCAAGTGAGCTGTCCTGCTGCCGGACAGATTTTTGAGGTAAGTGACTATTTCTTTCCCTGTTTTGATATAGGAGAATTTGGCACTTTGACAGTTAATTCTGTCTTAAAGGGACAGTAAAGTCAAAACTAAACTTTCATGATTCAGATAGGGCATGCAAGTTTAAACAACTTTCCAATTTACTTTTATCATCAAATTTGCTTTGTTCCCTTGGTGGTATTTTTGAAAAGCTAAACCTAGCTAGGCTCAAACTGATTTCTAAACAGTTGAAAACCGCCTCCTAGCTCAGAGCATTTTGAAAGTTTTTCACAGTTAGACTGTGCTATTTTACATGTGTCATATAGATAACATTGTGCTCACTCCTGTGAAGTTATTTAGGAGTCTTCACTGATTGACTACACTGCATGTCTGTCAAAGGCACTTAGATAAGGAGGCTGTCTGCAAAGGCTTAGATACAAGGTAATCACAAAGGTACAAAGTATATTAATATAACTGTGTTGGTTATGCAAAAACGGGGATTGGGTAATAAAGGGATTATCTATCTTTTTAAATAAGAAAATTTTTGGTGTAGACTGTCCCTTTAATATACAATCAGCCTTCTAAGTTAACGGCTTATTGTATGGCAGTTTTGCAGGCACTGGGGATGTTTGGCTCAGTTTATTATGTTTTCTCTTTGGTGTACATGTTTTTTGTTTATTAATGGCTACCGGGAGGTTTGTTAGGCCACGCCCACAATAGGCAGGCTTATCTGAGATAGCAAGGAAGTTTTTGGCGCCCTTTTAGCTGTTTCCTGATTGATGTTCCTGGTTGTTGCAGCTCTGTTGCATAGCTCCTCAGAGGTGGTTCAGCATTCTCTCCGGTGCGGCTGTATGGAGATCCGGATCATTTCCGGCAGCAAGGAGGTCAGGTAGGCATCTCAGCAGAGCTTTCTGAGGTGTGGAGGTTGCCTGTTGTTTTTTTTGTGGGGCTGTTGCTTTGTTTATATTTAAGTTTCTGTCTGAATTTCAGGGATTATAACGTTTGTGTCTCTTTTTGCATTAATTTTGTGAAAAATTGTTGCTGCAAGATTTATTGTGGAGTTTATTTATTTCTATTTATTTCTAGTTTAAAAAAAAAAATTGTTTAAAATTTAAAGGGACAGTAACATTTTTTTGTTTCATTTAAATTCTGATTTGGACTTTTAAGGTTTTTTCCTTTGGAATAAGATGGACCAAGAGTCCCTGCAATCTGTTGCTTGTTCTCTATGTTTAAATACTATGTTGAGCCTCCTATCCCTTTTTGTTCCTATTGTATTGAGAGAACATTACATTACAAGAATAGACTTTTTGATTCTGAGCCTTCATTGTCTAGGGCGGATGTTGTTCATGAGTCTCCTGTTCAGGCTAATCCACAGCTTTCTCCTCATACGTCCCAATCTTCTGCAGTGTCCTGTGTTTTGTCTCAAGTTGTTTTTTTTCTTGCAGGATATGGCTACCCATATATCCTCGGCGGTATTTGAGGCTTTGTCTGCTTTTCCTATGTTACAGGGGAAACGCAAGAGGAAGTATAAGGTTTCTGATTCTGTTGCAATTGTGTCTAGTGTTTCTTCTCATAAGTCTGAGGAGGAAGATACATCAGTAGCATCTGAGGGTGAGATCTCAGATTCTGATAGTGTAAATCCTTCTTCTGAACCTGAGGTTGTTTCCTTTAGGTTTAAGCTGGAGCACCTCCGTTTGTTACTCAAGGAGGTTTTGGCTATCTTGGATGACTCTGAGGCGTCAGTCATGGTTATTTCTAAGAAATCTAGTAAACTTAACGTTTTTTGATGTCCCTTCCTCGGTGGAAGTTTTTCCTATACGAGATTGTGTTTCAGATATTATTGCACAAGAATGGAAGAAGCTTGGGATTCCTTTTTCCCCTTCTCCAATTTTTAGGAAGATGTTTCCTATTGCTGATTCTATAAAGGAATCTTGGCAGATGGTTCCTAAGGTGGAGGGAGCAGTTTCCACTCTGACCAAGAGGACCACTATTCCTATTGAGAACAACTGTTCTTTTAAAGATCCTATGGATAAGAATTTAGAAGCTTTGCTTAAAAGGATTTATGTTCACCAGCGGTATCAATGGCAACCGGCTGCATGTATTGCTACAGTTACTAGTGCGGCGGCATATTGGTTTGATGCATTGTCTGATTCTATTCAGCAAGATACTTCTCTTGAAGAAATTCAAGATAGAATCAAGGCTTTGAAGTTGGCTAATTCCTTTATTGCCGATGCTTCTCTACAGGTCATCAAATTGGGAGCTAAAATTTCTGGGGGGTTTTAAAATCCTGGTCTTCGGATGTGTCCTCTAAGTCTAAGCTTTTATCTATTCCTTACAAGGGTAAGACCTTGTTTGGGCCATGTTTAGCTGAGATTTTTTCTGATATTACGGGAGGGAAGGGGCATTTTCTTCCTTAGGATAAAAGAAATAAACAGAAGGGTCGGCAGAGTAATTTTCGTTCCTTTCGTAACTTCTCTGGTAACTCTTCCTCTTCTTCCTCCAAGCAGGACCAGTCCAAGCCATCTTGGAAGTCAAATCAGTCTTGGAATAGGGGGAAGCAGTCCAGGAAGCCTGTTGCTGACTCAAAATCAGCATGAAGGGTCTGCCCCCGATCTGGGAATGGATATTGTAGGGGGGCAGACTCTCTTTCTTCGCTCAAGCTTGTGTTCGAGATGTTCAGGATCCCTGGGTGGTAGATATCGTGTCCCAGGGTTACAAACTGGAGTTCAAGAATTTTCCTCCCAGAGGCAGGTTTCTTCTCTCCAGGTTATCTGTAAACCATATAAAAGGAGAGGCTTTCTTACGTTGTTTTCAGAATCTTTCCGACATGGGAGTGATCGTTCCTGTTCCGGTCCAGGAACAGGGTCTGGGTTTTTATTCCAATCTCTTCGTCGTTTCAGACCTATTTTAGATCTCAAGAGTGTAAACAAGTTTCTCAGGGTTTCGTCTTTCAAGATGGAAACTATTCATTCCATTCTTCCTTTGGTTCAGGAAGGTCAGTTAATGACCATAGTGGATCTAAAGGATGCTTATCTGTATATTCACAGTCACAGGGATCATCACAGGTTCCTAAGATTTGCATTTCTAGACATACATTTTCAGTTTGCAGCTCTTCCTTTTGGTCTGGCAACAGCTCCCAGAATTTTTTCAAAAGTCCTGGGAGCATTGTTGGCGGTGCTTCGATTGAGGGGTGTTGCAATGGCTTCTTATATAGACGACATTCTAGTTCAGGATCCATCTTTTCAACTAGCAAACTCCCACACAGAAGTGTTGTTGTCTTTTCTGCGCTCCCACGGATGGAAGGTGAATTTAGGAAAAAGTTCCTTAATTCCGGGCACCATTATAGATTTTCTAGAGATGAAAATTTTTCTGACAGAAGCAAGGAAGTCAAAGAATTTTAATACGTGTTTTGCTCTTTAGTCCCTTCCTCAGCCATCAGTGGCTCAATGCATGGAGGTTATTGGTCTGATGGTTTCAGTCATGGACATTATTCCATTTGCTCAGTTCCATCTCAGACCTCTGCAGTTATGCTTGCTCACGCAGTGGAACAGGGATTATGCGTATCTATCTCCAAAGATTGTTCTAGATCAGATGTCCAGAGATTCTCTTATATGGTGGTTGTCTCAGGATCTTCTCTCTCAGGGAACTTGCTTTCGCAGACCTGACTGGGTGATTGTAACCACGGATGCAAGTTTGCTGGGCAGGGGTTTTGGAACTGAGAGCAATTTTCAATGCTCTTCTAGCCTGGCCTCAGCTAGCTTCAACCCAGTTTATCAGGTTTCAGTCGGACAACATAACGTCAGTGGCTTACATCAATCATCAGGGAGGAACTCTGAGTTCCTTGGCCATGACAGAGGTAGCCAAGATTATTCAGTGGGTGGAGATTCACAACTGTTGTCTGTCTGCTATCCATATTCCAGGGGTGGACAATTGGGAAGCGGATTTTCTGAGCAGACAGACTTTTCATCTGGGGGAGTGGAAACTTCATCCAGAGGTATTTTCCAGCATGATTCTCAGTTGGGGGCAGCCGGAGTTGGATCTCATGGCATCTCGTCAGAATGCCAAGCTCCCGAGGTACGGGTCGAGGTCAAGGGATCCTCAGGCTGTTCTGATAGATGCTCTGGCAGTTCCTTGGACTTTCAGTCTGGCATATGTGTTCCCTCCGTTTGCTCTTCTTCCTCAGGTCATTGCTCGGGTCAAACAAGAGAGGGCATCTGTGATTCTTATTGCTCCGGCGTGGCCTCGCAGAATCTGGTTTGCAGATCTGGTGGAGATGTCTTCCCTTCCACCTTGGCGTCTTCCATTAAGGAAGGACCTGCTTCTTCATGGTCCCTTCCTTCATTCAAATCTCGTTTCTCTGAAGCTGACTGCTTGGAAATTGAACGCTTAATTCTTTCTAAGCGTGGTTTTTCTGAGTCAGTCATTGAGACTATGATTCAGGCTCGTAAGCCTGTAACTAGGAAGATTTATTATAAGATTTGGCGTAAATATTTTTACTGGTGTGAATCCAAAGGCTACTCGTGGAGTAGAGTTAGGATTCCTAGGATTTTGTCTTTTCTCCAGGAGGGTTTGGAGAAAGGTTTATCTGCTAGTACCCAGAAGGGTCAAATTTCTGCTTTATCTATTTTATTGCACAAGCGCCTGGCGTATGTGCCAGATGTTCATTCTTTTTGTCAGGCCTTGGTTAGAATTCAGCCTGTGTTTAAGTCTACTACTCCACCTTGGAGTCTTAATTTGGTTCTTAGAGTCCTTCAACAGGCTCTGTTTGAACCTATGCATTCTTTGGATATTAAGATGTTATCTTATAAGGTTTTGTTTCTGGTGGCTATTTCTTTGGCTCAAAGAGTTTCAGAGCTTTCAGCCTTACAGTATGAATCGCATTTCTTATGTTTCACTCTGATAAGGTAGTTCTGCGTACTGCCTTGGGTTTTCTTCCCAAGGTTGTTTCTGATAAGAATATTAATAAAGAGATTGTTGTTCCTTCTTTGTGTCCTAATCCTCCTTCTCATAAGGAGCGTTTGTTGCACAACCTGGATGTGGTTCGTGCATTGAAATATTATTTGCAGGCGACTAAGGATTTTGCCAGTCTACTTCTTTATTTGTTGTCTTTTCTGGGAAGCGTAAGGGTAAGAAAGCTACGGCTACTTCTCTTTCTTGTTGGTTGAGGAGTGTTATTCGCTTGGCATATGAGACTGCTGGTCAGCAGCCTCCTGAGAGAATCACGGCTCATTCCACGATGGCTGTTTCATCTTCTTGGGCTTTCAAAAATGGAGCTTCTGTAGATCAGCTTTGCAAGGCTGCGACTTGGTTATCTTTGCATACTTTTTCTAAATTTTATAAATTTTATACTTTTGCTTCAGCAGAGGCTTCTTTTGGGAGAAAGGTTCTTCAAGCAGTGCAGTGGTGCCTTCTGTTTAGGTTAACGGTCTTGTCCCTCCCTTATCATCCGTGTCCTCTAGCTTGGGTATTGGTTCCCAACAGTAATTAAGATGATCCGTGTGTCATTAGAAAGAAAACATAATTTATTCTTACCTGATAAATTTATTTGTTTCTTGACACAGTGAGTCCAGGGCTTGCCCTGTTTTTCAAACAGTTTGCTTTTCTATATACTTCAGGCACCTCTGCACTTTAGATTACATCCTTTCTCCTTTCCCTTTGGTCGAATGACTGGGGATTGTGGGTAGGGGGAGTGGTATTTAACAGCATTTGCTCTGGTGCTCTTTGCCTCCTCCTGCTGGTCACGAGTTATATTCCCAACAGTAATTAAGATGATCCGTGGACTCACCGTGTCAAGAAATAAATACATTTATCAGGTAAGAATAAATTATGTTTTCTTTATAATGACACAGTGAGTACACGGATCATCTTAATTACTGTTGGGAACCAATACCCAAGCTAGAGGACACGGATGATAAGGGAGGGACAAGACAGTTAACCTTAACAGAAGGCACCACTGCTTGAAGAACCTTCCTGAAGCACGTTGTCTCACACCGACCTTCGAGTTTGTGTGCGTTAGTGTGATCGCGTGCATACTTTTTGATGTTTTTGCTTCTTCTGAGGCAGCTTTTGGTAGGATGTCCTTCAGGCAGTTGTCTTAGGTTGGTTTGTTTTTGCCTGTTGGTTATTTTTTATTGCCTTTTTAAGCTCTTTTGGGGTTTTGGAGTTAGCTTCCCAGTGAAAAAAATGTTTTTTAGATCCCGTTTCTCGTGGAGTCCACAGTTATTAGTTCACAGGGTATTAGTTCACAGAAGTAATGGATTGTGGACTCTAACCAACTGTATGAAAGAAAACATAATTAATGCTTACTTAATAAATTTATTTTTTTCATGGTGGTGAGAGTCCACGAGACCCCACCCTGTATTTTTCTGGTTATTTTATTCTTTTATCCCTGCTCCTATTTTCCTTCCTCTTTGTGCTATACATTAGACTGAGGTACTGGTGAGGTTGGGTGGGAGGGGTTTTATAGAGTTCTTGGGAATCTTTGCCTCTTCCCAGGAGTAATGGATTGTGGACTCTCACCACCATAAATAAATTACTACATCAGGTAGTCAATGTTTTTGTCTGTTTTTTTTTTTTGTTGTTTTTTTTTTTCGGTTGGGTAGTAAAAATGTCAACTCCCTTATACATTTATTTTCTTCTTCAAGGGCTATTAAACAGTATGAGATTGTACTATAAAATGTGTAATGATGTGTAATTTAAAAACTTTTTAGTATACTTTCATTGTTTTGCCCCATTTTTCTGTAATTTAACCCTGAAAAGTTTCTATGAAGCAATGAACAACTATGTCATTTCTAAACTTAAGTTTTAACTTTATCTCACTGTCCTGCTAAAAACAATTAGGAACAGATATAAATTAGGCAATAGTCTAATACAAACAAGGTTGCCTGGGTTACCACACAGCCTTGTCTGCACAAACTCTACATTTTTGCCTGGCTTATATATCTGTCCCTAATTGTTCTCCACAGAAGAGAGAGATAAATAGAAAACTAGTTCAAACATGGCGGCAACTATGACTTTATAGAATCTATTTGGCAGCAGAGATCTTTTGCACAGATTTAATAATAATCATTATTATTTACAATATCTAGAACCTTCTGTTACCATGTCCTTACAGTGATACAAATTGTGCAAACCTTGTTCTGTACTGTGAGGGTGGGAAGTTTTGGTGACTTTTTTGTAGCTGCATTATTGCAAAGATTTACAGTATGAGAACCGTTAAAACTCCTTAATTCTCCAGCATCTCTGCATGCTCATATTTCCCAGTAAAAAGTATAATGGAGTTTATTTAAAAATATAGTGAAGTACACTGAAACCATTTTTTTTTCTTACGTTATTCAGATAAAGCAGGCAAATTTAAGCAGCTTTCTAATTTACTCCTATTATCACATTTTCTTCATTCTCTTGGTATCTTTATTTGAAAAGCAAGAATGTAAGTTTAGATGCTGGCCCATTTTGGGTGAACAACCTGGGTTGTACTTGCTGATTGGTGAATAAATTCACCCACCAATAAAAAAGGGCTTCTTTTTCAAATAAAGATAGCAAGAGAACGAAGAAAAATTGATAATAGGAGTAAATTAGAAAGTTGCTTAAAATTGCGTGCTCTATCTGAACCACGAAAGAAAAAAATTGGGTTCAGTGTCCATTTAACCATTCTTTCACCATGTTTACAGGGACATGAAATCCAAATCTTTCAGATAGAGCATACCATTTTAAACAACTTTTCAATTTACTTCTATAATCAAATGTGTCATTCCCTTGATATCCTTTGTTGAGCGAGCAGCAATGCACTACTGGGAACTAGCTGAGCACATCAGGTGAGTCAATGACAAGAGGCACATTTGTGCAGCCAGCATGGCTGCTCTTGAGCCCACCCTTGGTATGCTTTTCAACAAAGGATACCAACAGAACAAAGCAAATTTGACAGTAGTAAATTGTTGTTTAAAATGACATGCTTTGTCTTAAAGGGACAGTCAAGTCCAAAAAAAACTTTCATGATTCAAATAGGGCAGGTCATTTTAAACAACTTTCCAAATTACTTTTATCACCAATTTTGCTTTGTTCTCTTGGTATTCTTAGTTGAAAGCTAAACCTAGGAGGTTCATATGCTAATGTCTTAGACCTTGGGGGCCGCCTCTAATCTGAAAGCATTTTGACAGTTTTTCACCACTGGAGGGCATTAGTTCATGTGTTTCACGTAGAAAACATTGAGCTCACGCATGTGAATTTACCGAGGAGTGAGCACTGATTAGCTAAAATGCAAGTCTGTCAAATGAACTGAAATAAGGGGGCAGCCTGCAGAGGCTTAAATGCAAGGTAATTACAGAGGTAAAAAGTTTATTAATATAACAGTTTTGGTTATGCCAAACTGGGGAATGGGTAATAAAGGGATTATCTATCTTTTTAAACAACAAAAATTCTGGTGTTGACTGTCCCTTTTAATTATTGAAGTTTAATTTTGACTTAATTCTCCCTTTAAGCGCTGGGTTTTAACATTACTGTCCCTTTAAGGGCTGTGGCTCACAGGCTTCTAAAACCATTTTCTCAGTGGATGTGGATGTGGATGTCTACTTAATGCATTGACCTGTTGTATTTATCTAATGTATTTTCATAATTCTAAAGCTGTAAATTAAATAAGATTCCACATCTTTCCCATTTCATCAGAGATGACTGTGTTATAATATGTTTTGCTTCCTATAACAATGATGTGCTTCTGTTATGACATATACATAAATTGACTTTCTGAATTGAAGGTCAGATATGTTTCCCATTATATATTGTCTGGAAAACTGCACATAGTTCCTCAATAGGAAAACAATATGATTATAGGTACACAATGTCTCTGCATTCATTAGAAACAATAACAGCATGTATATCACATTATATAGCTACTGATCCTGAAGTCATAAATGATTTGTAAAAATAGAGCAACTTCAAGAATTCATAGCATTACTGATAATCCCCCCAAAAAAGTGTGTTTGTTACTGCATTTTTAGGCTTATAAGAAACTACCATTTCTGAAATTTTGGTTGTTTTTTTTTTAAAGGGAAAAAAAAGCAAAACAGTTTTTTTAGACATGTGTATTATATTCGACATTCATTATTTACAGCTAAACAAATGCCAAAAAAAAATGCAGTAGTCTGTGGCAATCTGCTATTTCCAGTGCCAAATTTATCAGGAAAGAGGTGCAACACATAAATATCTGTCATTCTCTACTCTTACACCTCTGCCCTTCGCTTAGCTAAGCAAACCTACTTCTCCTCTCTTATATCCACTCACTCCTCAAAGCCTAAAAGACTCTTCTCTATTTTCAACTCTCTCCTCTACCCACCTGCACCACCCACCTCATCTGCATTCAGTGCTCAAGACCTCACTGACTATTTTCTCAATAAAACACTTGCAATCCGAGGAAACATCCCAACACAAACCTGCAATCTCCCAACTCCGCTCCCAGTCACCCCCTCTGCCACTCTCTGCACCCCTCCTCCCAACCACTGAGAGTGAAGTGGCTTCCCTTTTGTCTTCCTCACACCTCACTACCTGCCCACTTGACCCTATTCCTTCACATCTAATCCCTCCTCTGTCTACCACCCTCACTCCGGCTCTTACTCACATATTTAACCTATCCCTTTCTACCGGCTCATTCCCTGCCTCCTTCAAACATGCGAAGGTCACCCCCCATCCTCAAAAAACCCTCCCTCGACCCTAACTCCCCTGCAAACTACCGCCCCATATCACTGCTCCCACTAGCTTCAAAACTCCTTGAAAAACTAGTTTTCAATCGCCTAATCCACTTCCTGTCCTCGAACTCATTGCTCGACCCCCCTGCAATCTGGCTTCAGTCCCCAACACTCAACTGAAAACTGCCCTCACCAAGGTTACTAACAATCTCCTTTCTGCTAAAAACAAAGGCTACTACTCTATACTCATCTTACTTGACCTATCTGCTGCCTTTGACACTGTTGACCATCCCCTTCTCCTACGGTCTCTCAGTTCTCTTGGTCTCTTTGACACTGCCCTCTCCTGGATTCACTCTTATCTATCTAACAGATCCTTCTCAGTCTCTTTTGCTGGTGACTCCTCCTCTCTATTGTCCCTGTCTGTTGGAGTACCTCAAGGCTCTGTCCTGGGTTCTCTACTCTTTTCTATCTACACTTCTTCACTGGGTAAACTTATCAACAGCTATGGCTTCAGCTATCACCTCTATGCTGATGATACCCAGATCTACCTTTCCACCCCTGCACTCTCTCCTTCTGTGAACTCTCACATCAGCGACTGCTTATCTGGCATTTCCTCCTGGATGGCCTCTCACCACCTAAAAATAAATATGTCCAAGACCAAGCTACTTCTAATTCCCCCCTCTAGCTCCACTCCAGTCTCTAATTTTTCTATCACTGTTGGCGGCACCACTAGCTCCCCATCACCCCAAGTCCGCTGCCTCGGAGTCACGCTTGACTCAAATCTGTCCTTCATTCCCCACATCCAACTGCTCTCTTCATCCTGCCGCAAACACCTACGCAATATCTCCAAAATTCGCCCGTTTCTGAGTGCTGAAACTACAAAACAGCTCATCCACTCCCTGGTAATTTCCCGACTTGACTACTGTAACAACTTACTAACTGGCCTCCCTCTCTCCCGCCTCTCTCCCCTCCAATCTGTCCTAAATGCATCTGCCAGACTATCCACCTCTCTCGATGCTCTGTTTCTGCTGCGCCTCTCTGTGAGTCCCTTCACTGGGCTCCCCATTCACAACAGAGTTAAATTCAAAATTCTCACCCTGACCTACTACTCACCAATGCTGCCCCACCCTACCTGTCCTCACTCATCAACAAATATACTCCTGCCCGTCCCCTAAGATCCAACAATGACCTGCTTCTTGTGTCCTCTACCATCACCTCCTCTCATTCTAGACTACAGGACTTCTCTCGTGCGGGCACCAACCCCTCTGGAACGCACTTCCTCGAGATGTCAGACTTGCCCCTAACCTCTCCTCCTTTAAACGTTCCCTAAAGACCTTCCTGTTCAGGGAAGCTTATCACCCGACTTAACAAACTAACTTCAATTAACTAACAGTTGCCCTCTATCTCCTCACTAATATCATTCTCACCTCTGCAGTCCCCACCTCCTGTTTCCAATCCTCCTACCCATCTAGATTGTAAGTTCCCACGGGAACAGGGCCCTCAATTCCCCCTGTATTTGTCTGTAAAATGTTGTGTCTTATCGTATTGTTTCTCCACTATACTGTTATCCTTGTACCCATGGGCTGCGGAATCTGTCGGCGCTTTATAAATAAATAATAATAATAATGTGTCTATTGCACCTCTTTTCTAATAAATACGATGCCAGAAAGAGTTAAGTGAATGCAGGCTTTTCCTGGTTTATGGGCGTGGTCTAGAGTTTCTAAGATTATATTTTACTTGGATCCCACTTTGTGATACCAGGATGGTTCTAGGGATGAGAGAGCAGTAGGAGAGACAGTGAAACAGAAGTCCCAAACCTGAACTATTCTGCACAATGCGAGTCATTTGGGAGCTTTATGATAAAATGTAATAATTTAATAGGCCTAAGGGTGTCTGCACATCATTTGTACTCGGTGCACGCCTCAGGTGTCACTCATAAATCTTTCAATGGCATTTCAACTTATACTATAGCGTCCTTTTGTTGTTGTTTGTTCTTATGTGAGTACAGTACCAATACAGCCAGTGGACATGCCCTTTTTTTGGCTGGGTGTACAACACTTCCAATTGAAGTATATTGAGCCCTGCCCTACAGTGTGGCAGGATATCCTATAATATTTCCATAATTCAGATCACTTATATTGGGGGGAAAAAGTCATTTGTAACGTTTCATATATCCTTGTGTAAATGTATGATTGAAACAACGAACAATAGCACCTACTCAGTTCATATATATTCTAAAACCGTGTGTGCATTTCTATTGCAGTGAAGTAGCAAATTGAATTCTCATAATGTGTTTTGAAAATGAATCTTGTAAGGTTTGATGAGGTGGAAAAGGTAGCGATACCAATGGTTTCATACAATGCAGCTCGATACACTGTATTTGGAGCCTTGCCAAGTCTAATGTCTTTTTAATAGAGGGGTAGCTTGTAAACCCATTTGGAAAAAAACGCTGTTATATTACAGAACCACGCAGGATGGTAAATAAGTTTCTGTTGAAGCATCAAATCATTTATTTCTTAGAACTTAAATTGTATTTTAATTTCAGCTGAAAAATATATGTTCTCTTACTCAGTATGGGATTATAGTGGTATAAACCTGGGGGGGGGGGGGGGGGGGCTATTTCTGATGTATTCGAGTTGGCAATTTGGCTCACTAGCTGTAATATGATACATAGCAGGTAATTTAAGCTCAAGTGTTTGGGAAACCGTACAAGATCATACAAATTAAACTTGTGCAAGTTATCAGCCCAATGAAACAATTGTAGATATTAGTTTTAAAAGGAACAGTCAACACCAAAATTGTTATTGTTTTAAAAAGATAGATACTTATTTTACTACCCATTCCCTAGCTTTGCACAACCAACATTGTTATATTAATACACTTTATAACATTTAAACCTCTATATTTCTGCCTGTTTGTAAGCTACTACACATGTTTTTTTATTAGCTTTTCACAACAGGAGACTGCTAGTTTCATGTAGGCCATATAGATAACATTGTGCTCACCGCCTGTGGGTTGTGGGTGACACAGCACTAATTGGCTAAAATGCAAGTCAATAGATAATAAAGAAATAGCCATATGATCAGAGTGCTGTCAGAAGAGGCTTAGATACAAGGTAATGACAGAGGTAAAAAGTAAATTAATGTAACAGTGCTGGTTATACAATACTGGGGAATGGGTAATAAAGGGATTATCTATCTTTTTAAACAATAAACATTTTGGAAGCGACTGTCCCTTTATTGTTTCTGCTCTGTAGCCTGTATGGGAAGGCTCCACATCTGGAGTTTCTGGAATTCCTTGTGAAGTCATAATGTCTGGCTGGCGGTATATCTGTGACTGTTGGGGAGCTTCTTGCTGTTAGTGCCTGTAGGAACGCACTTTCATGCTTTTGTGTCTCTTGGGTTTACACACTATCTGGTACCCTCCATTTGTTGAATTAAATGCATTATAGATATTTGATATTGTCAGCAATACAGTATACATGTATCACAATTGACAAAAATAATTTTAAGTTAATGCAAGTATTAAATACTGTTTAAATAGTATTAAATAGATTCACTGAATTAAAGGGACACTAAACCCACATTTTGTTCTTTAATGATTCAGATAGAGCATGCAATTTTAAGCAACTTTATAATTTACTCCTATTATCAATTTTTCTTCGTTCTCCTGCTATCTTTATTTAAAAAGCAGGAATGTAAAGCTTAAGAGCCGGCCCATTTTTGGCCACCAATAAGCAAGCGCTGTCCAGGTTGCTGAACCTAAAATGGGCTGGCTCCTAAGCTTTAAAATTCCTGCATTTTAACTAAGATAGCAGGAGAACAAAGCAAAATTGAAGATAGGAGTAAATTAGAAAGTTGCTTAAAATTGCCTGCTCTATCTGAATCATGAAAGAAAAAATGTGGGTAAAGTGTCCCTTTAACAATATTAACTACAAGAACAAGCAATAATATGTATAGACAATCTAACTAGAAAGGATATTTATGGCTTACAATTGCAAGGAGAACTTGTAGCAATCTAATGCTCCTAGCAAGTTTTTATATTGGCCCCATTTTTTTTTAACAATGTAATAAAAGTTATGTTTTAATAAAAATGCAAATCACACCAATCGTCACAAATATACTGCTTTATGGAACAAAGAGGGGTTTTAAGTGTGTGCTTTTTTTGTCTTTAAACTACCATAAGGCCTCCCTTAGCGCTACTAAAATGTAGAGTCGTGTTTTAAAATTGCAAAAAAGTATTTTGTGAAGTACTTTAAAGGGACATTGTAGTCAACATCTCCCTTGTGTTTCATTTGGCATTTGAAAATGTATTTATTTTTACATTGTTTATAAAATTATTCATCTTTCTGTCCTGAATAAGCCAGTGATTTTGTCTCACTGTTCATCAGTACATCAGAGACGTTGAGGATTAGTAGCAAGTACAAAACCGATACCGCAGTGCACTTTTGAACAGCTTTTACTTCATTTTCTCAGGCATGAAAATATTTTTGATGTGTAAATATTGATCTTTTGTAAGCTTGGTAGAACATTTTTGAGTATAATGTCCCTTTAACATATCTCCCAACCATATCCAAGAGGCTTTCCTGAATGCAGAGGTTAAAGAGCGTTAGTGGTCACACTAAAATTTTGCAAGAAGTTCCGTGTTTGGGGAGGTGGGGATCAGCCCATAGGTAAGGCGAGGGGGTGGCAACATGTTTAGCAGGTCTGTGTTTTGGGGTGGGAGAAGCCATAGGCAAGGCCAGGTGGTGACATGTCAGGTGGGTTGTGGGCTGAGATTAGACTGTCCTATAAAGAGACACAATACTCACATGGTTATTCATTGAAAGTGATGCAGCATACAAAAAACAGTCTAGAAAATATCACATGAAGATCTCTATGTAACAGAGGAAGATATTTAACCTAAAAATTCCTTCACCTCATCAGAGTGCAGAAAAAAAGCATAGTCAGTGCTGAGTTCACGCTTTGCTTTACTGTGATCTCATGGGTATTTCGCTGAAATCTCACAAGATTTCATAGTAAACTTCCTTAACCTAAGGAGTAAAATACGGCGAGTATGTCTAAACATGCCAGATGCACGCTACCTTGCAAGTCCTGGGACATGCTTCCTGGTTGGATGCTCATAATCTCTTTACAATGGAATGTGGCTTATGAGGAAATTTTAAGTAAAATATCTTCCTTTTTGCATAGAGATGTCCAGGTGATATTTTTTACAGTTATGCTGAATCAAGAGATTCAACATTTAAGTATCACGTCTTTTTATAAAACCCAGGACACGGAAAGCGTATTTTAAGATAATCACTCGGGATGCAAGATGGTAGGGAGATATGCTTTAAAGATCGGATGATAGCATTGTGGCCTTCCCAAAGAAAGTTGTTAAAACAAATTATGCTTTTTTTTTTGTTTTTGTTTTTTTCAAATATGCTTATTTATTTCACAAACAATTAGTATATAAGTATATATTTCTTGAATTAAAAACATTTGTTATTTTCCCCTAGCTCTTCCAGTAGAAAAAAAACTAAAATTGGGAAACTAATTTAAACGTGTGAAGTGAACACCCCTGTTGCGTATTGTAAAAATACAGAGTATATCTAATGTGTAGCTCATATACCTCTCTCTTCTTGTTAAGTTTTACGTTTAAAACAAAAACACAAATCTATGCTGATGATAAAATCAATAAAAAAGTAGATTCATCTTGCATGATATATCACAAGCAAATATGTCAGATACTGTAATAAATGAACGGGCAACAGAGACGCTTTTTTTTCTCTGCTGAATTTGCCTGCATTCCTAATCAGCAAACAATAATAGATCACCTGCCAATACTCGAGAAGCAGTGCTTGCCCCCCTCTTAGGGCTTGTAAACTCAATACCTAATCTAGTCTAATTGAATACTGTTTGAAGTGATGGTTTACTTGCGTCTTGTCCATGTTGGGGGAAAAAAAGTGCTAATTTAACAGAGACTTAGATCACTTGTTTGCTCCTTTTGAGACAGCTAAATCATTGCAGTGCGTAAATCATTGCATTTATATTATAGTACTTTATGTTAAAAAATAACAGTATAGTCTTTTGTACACGTTGTTTTGCCAGTGGGGGCTGATGAAGGCTTAAAATGATAAGAAACCCACATTTTTTCTTTCATGATTCAGCTAGAGCATGCAATTTTAAGCAACTTTCTAATTTACTCCTATTATCAATATTTCTTTGTTCTCTTCAGCCTATTTTTGGTTCAGCACCTGGATAGCGCTTGCTGATTGGTGGTAAAATGTAGCCACCAATCAGCAAGTGCTAGCCAGGGTTCTACACCAAAAATGGGCCGGCTCCTAAGCTTACATTTGCTTTTTTTCAAATAAAGATACCAAGAGAAACAAAGGAAAATGGATAATAGGAGTAAATTAGATAGTTGCTTGAAATTGCATTCTCTATCTGAATCATGAAAGAAAAAAAATTGGGTTTAATATCCCTTTAAATGTGCTCTTTACTTGTTTTTTTTCTATCACATATATGATAGATAAGCATTGTGGTATTTTTTTTCCAGAATAATATGAGGTAAAAGCTGTTTAATTTTAATTTGAAACCAATACAGCTAAGGCTCATTAGCTGTTATGTGCAGATGCGCATGCGCAGCATTTAGTACCTATGCTATGTCAATGAACATTAGCAACAAATAACCATTAACAGGAAGTACCTAATAAGTACATATTATCCAATGAGCCTTAGCAGAAAGTATATAACTTATGCAACTGTATATATTTCAAGTTAGGAATGTGCATTGAGCAGTTTTGTTATCTGCCGTATGTGGAAGAAGACGGCCGCTTCTGTTTGTGTATGGGTCTTTTCATATGCAGGGGGAGGAGGGTCTGCTATTCCTGTTTTCTCAGCCTCTTTTATTGGGTGTCCCAGCCTAACCTTATCAACATTGCTAAACTGGGAGCTTCTAAGTAGGTTTTAAAAAAAGGTTTTATTCTGTATCCGTATCTGTGCATATTCTTCTCAATAGTAGTGTCTGTTACATGCAGTTATATGGAAATTGGTGTATACTGTCCCTTTAAGTTTTATGTTTCATGTCCCTTTAAAAACAGCTTTTCAAGCTTTTAGATGTAACCACTATTATTATGTTAGTCCCGTTTTAAAAACTACTTTCCAATTTTCAAAATGCATTTACTTTCAAACTATTAATATCTGTGTTTAACAGAGACATTAAATTAGTTGCTTATTAAATGCTGAATCTTGTGTAACTTTAATATAGCAAGCAATTAAACTGCAGTGTTATGTTGGTCTCTTTTCCTTTTTTCTTTTTTATTGCTTGTGCACAGATCTGAAGGCCAGAAGTGATTTTATTTATATTTAAAGGGACACCGCATCCATTGTTTTTTCTTTTATGATTCAGATATATTTTTGTTTTCTAATTTACTTCTGTTATCTCATTTGCTTCATTCTCTTTGTGTCCTTTGTTAAAGAAGCAGCACTGCACTACTGGAGCTAGCTGAACATATTGGGTGAGCCAATATCCTGAGGCATATATGTGCAGCCACAAATCAGCAGCTCCTGGGCCTAACTAGATATCTTTTTCAACAAAATATACAAATAGAACAAAACAAATTAGATCCCAGAAGTAACTTGGAAAGTTGTTTAATATCACATGCTCAATCTGAATCATTAAAGAAAAAAATGTAGGTGTCATGTCCCTTTAAAATAATACACTGCTGATGGCTTTGCACTTACAATAAGTTCATAGCTTAAAGGGACACTAAACCCTATTTTTTTCTTTCATGATTCAGATAGAGCATGCATTTTAAGCAACTTTTTAATTTACTCAAGCTAAGGAGCCAGACAATTTTTGTTAAGAACGCTGGACAGCACTTGTTTAATGGTGGGTGCATTTAACCACCAATCAGCAAGCACAACCCAGGTTGTAAACAAAAAATGGGCCGGCTTCTAAACTTACATTCTTGTTTTTTCAAATAAAGATAGCAAAGGAATAAAGAAAAAATTGATAATAGGAGTAAATTAGAAAGTTGCTTAAAATTACATGCTCTATCTGAATCATGAAAGAAAAGAAATTGGGTTTAGTGTCCCTTTAAAGAACTAATAAATTCATGATAAAAATATAATGCAATGTCACTTAGTCTGAACTTCAAATGAGTAGTAGATTTTTTCTGAGAAATTGTAAAGTTATATCTGTTTCACTTCTCTTGGATCATGTGACAACTGTCAGCCAATCACAAATGCATTATACATATATTCTGTTAATTTCTTGCACATGCATCATTAGGAGCTGGTGACTCAAAGTGTAAATATAAAAAGACTGCACATTTTAATGGAAGCTAAATCGAAAGTTGTTTAAAATTGTATGCCCTAACTGAATCATCGAAAGTTTAATTTTGACTCGAGTGTCCCTTTAACAGGGGCCATGGTATTCTGCCTTTTTGTGCTCAAATCTGCTTTTAAATCAAATTTCCATAGTTTTGAAATTTGAATTGAATATTTATTATTGCCTGGAATCCAAAATGACTTTATTACTGTCCTCATGCAGTCCTCCTAATTTTACATTTTTTAAGTCCACAATTGTCCTTCTTTACTTACTCTCTTTGTGATCTTTATGTAAATGCTGTAAACTGAAATGTCTGTTTTATAGATCTGTCTGCTAACTATGTTTGTATCCTGCCATATTAATACATTGATTCCTCTTGTAGTTATCCGTACAGTGAAGACAGTAGTCCAGGAAAACAGTACATGATACAAGATGTCCAGCCTGGTTGATCGAATTTTGATGTCACACTCTGCAAAAAGAACTGCTTTTAAAGGTAATACGCAGACTGATAGGCATGAAACGAGAGGCCTTAAAGGATCATTCAAATCATTTCTATCTTTGTTTGTATGTTAACGTGTCTTTTATTATTATTATTATGGATTTGAAAAGTAGATCTGTGAAGAAACGAGATACCAGCACAGACCTACGTTTCGAATCCAAAAAAATAAGACTTTAATATGCAACAAAGAAAGAAAATTATTTTAATGATCCCGTAAGGCTTCTTGTTTCAGCTTGACTTAAACATGCTCTCTCTTTTAGTTTATAATAAAAATAAACATCTTTAACAATATTAAAGCAAATTTAAAAAATTCCATTTAATATTATATATATATATATATATATATATATATATATACAGGGCTTTTTATGTGGGGGTACACACCTCTGCCAACTCATAACAGGTAATATTGTGTAATCATCATTTAAATACTCCTAGTTTTTATACGAGTTATCAAACATTGTAAATAATGTTGTCCCTTTACTTTTCTCAAAGTTACTGAGCACAATTTATTGATCAATGAGTACCCAGCACCTTTTTTATTATTTTTTTACAAAAAGAGCATTGTATATATACACACACATACACATACACACACACATATACACACACATACATATACACACACACACATATACATACATATACACACACACACATATATACACACCACACACACACACACACACCACATACACATACACACACACATATACACACACATACTTATACACATACATATACACACACACATATACACATACACACACACATATACACAACACCATATACACATATACACATACACACACACATATACACACACACACATATACATAACATATACACAACACACACATACTTACACATACACACACATACATACATACACACTACATACATACACATACACACACATATGCACACATACATACATACACACACACACATACACACACACATACATACACACACACATACACACACACACATATATACATACACACACATACACACACACACATACATACACACACACACAAATACACACACAGATACACACACAGATACACACACACATACACATACACACGCATACCACACACACACACCACACATAGACCACACCACACACATACACACATACATACACACACATACACATACAACACACAAACACATATATATACACATACATACACACACACATATACATACACACACACACACACACACACACATACACACACATACATACACCCACACACACATACACACACACATATACAGGTAGCCCTCAGTTTACGCCGGGGTTAGGTTCCAGAAGGAATGGTTGTAAATCGAAACCGTTGTAAATTGAAACCCAGTTTATAATGTAAGTCAATGGAAGTGAGGGAGATAGGTTTCAGCCCCTCTCAAAATTGTCATAAGTAACACCTAATACATTATTTTTAAATCTTTGAAAGAAGACTTTAAATGCTAAACAACATTATAAACCTAATAAAATAATCACACAACACAGAATATATCATTAAACTCAGTTAAATGAACAAAAACATTTGCTAAACAGCATTATAAACCTAATAAAATAATCACACAACACAGACGTCACTTGCATTTTTTCTGCAAACCAGTTCTTTTTATGCATTCCAATCTGGACTGATCTATATTTGTTCCTTTGAAATTCTGCTCGATAGCTCAGGTCTGGTTAAACTGATTAAATTTCAGCATACTTGGCTTTGCTGCAACACAACCGGACAGCTCCACCTACTGGCTATTTTAATAAATGCACTGTCTCTCAATGCCTTTCAATAGCAGTCACATGACTGGAAAAAAGGTTGTTATTCTGAAACGGTGTAAATTGAACCGTTGTAAAACGAGGGCCACCTGTACACACATACATACATAAACACACATACACACACACACACACACACACACACACACACACACACACACACACACACACATACATACACACATACATACACACACACATACATATAAAATATATTTATGTATTTTAAGTAGTCTTTGTATGATATGGATGATAATACAAATTTGTTGTTATTGTATGTGCTTTATATTTGGGTTATTTTACTGAGTTAAAAGGAGATATCGTTAAAAAAAATGATGCATATAAATCACAGTAATTAAATTTTAGAATTATTTTTAGTTAAAAAATGCTGAGTAAAGGCATTGTTCATTTAAATGGACATTATACAGTTTAAGAGCTTAATATAACATTTTATTTATGTGTTGTAAACAAAACTTTGCAACATACTTTCAGTATTTACTTTGGCCTTTTTTCCTGTAATTTAAAGGGACATGAAACCCAATTCAAATGCAAATAGAACATACACTTTTAAATAACCTTCCAATTTACTTCTGTTATCAGATTTCTTTCATTCTCGTTTTATCCTTTGCTGAAGGCACAACAATGCACTGCTGGGAGCTGGCTGAACACATTAGGAGAGCCAATAATAAGAGGCATATAAGTAAAGCCACCAATCACCAGCTAACTCCCAGTAGTGTAGGATATGTACATATTATTTTTCAAAAACAGCTACTAAGAGAACATTTGAAAATAAAAGAAAATAAAAGTGAATTTAAGTATCTTAAAACCACATACTCTATCTAAATCATGTAAGTTTCATTTTTACTTTCCTATCCCTAAAAAAAAATCCACCACTTCAAAAATGTAGGTTTCATCTTATCTACCTCTTCTGTTGAGGAAAATTAGGAAAAGATGTAAAACAATCATTAAAGGGACAGTCTACAAAAGATAGATAACACCTTTTCTACCCATTCCCCAGCTTTGCACAACCAACATTGTTATATTAATATACTTTACAACTTTATCACATGCTTTTTATTAGCTTTTCACAAAAGAGGAGTGTTAGTTCATGTGGGCCATATAGATAACATTGTGCTCACACCTGTGGATTGTGGCAGACACTGCACTAATTGGCTAAAATACAAGTCAATAGATAATAAATAAATAGTCATGTAATCAGGGGGCTGTCATAAAAGGCTTAGATATAAGGTAATCACAGATGTTAAAAGTATATTAATATAACCATGTTCGCTGTGCAAAACTGGGGAATGGGTAATAAAGGGATTATCTATCTTAAACTATCAGAAATTTTGGAGTAGACTGTCCCTTTAAAAGGGAGTAGTGTGCAAACAAGACTGTGGAAAGCTTCTTAGCCATTATTGGCACGCTCTCTTTTGTCGACTTTTTTATATCGGTTATTAGTTGTCCTCAGCAGGAGAGATAGATAACTTGTTGATACAGGCAACATACACATCTCTGTTTGACAAGACAAAGTAGATTTATTCAGCAAAACACAATGTTTTAAAATGAGCATATTTTGGATGGAAAGGTAAAAAATGTGCAATGCTTATTTTAAGCATATCAATTAAAATATAATCCCATATTAAAGTTAATATTTGTAGGTTTAACACAAAATGGCAACATCAGCCTCCCAAAACATATTAACCTGGAATATATTCCTATTAGCATTATTTTTTATTGTTGGTGCATTTTCATATTTTAGCCTAATTGAATAGTGTTTACAAGTTTGGTATCAATTCATTTTATTTCTACTATGGCTGACTTCATCAATGCTTATGTAAAATGATACATTTTAAAAAAAATGAAATTATGATATTTCAAGATCTCTTCTTCCAAATGAATGCTGAGTCTTTAATGTTTTTATTTCCAATGCCAAGATTATATCTAACTTGCACTTCACCATCTTCAGTTGGAAAATAGATGTTTTCACAAATTAGCACCCAGCATGTTGAGCATCACATTCTATGCATTACAGATTGTACAGGCATGGAGTGGTAAACAGCTTTCATGCAATATCATCTATCATGCTATGCTCGGTTAGCTTACCATCATGTAACGTTCTGCTTGCTGAGCCCTACAACACTAAAGGTTGCCCACTCCTTGCGGTTCACGTTGACGCCTGATAGCATGCAGTAATGAATGCTCAGCCGACTGTGCAGTGTTTCTGCTTGTGCACTGCTGTAATTTGTTTGTGTCTAAAGATTATACACTTGGAAATCCACAATTTTATGCTGCCTTTGTAAATTATCAACCCTTCTTTTGATGAATGCTTTCCCACTTCCGTCTGAAGTGCCATTATGATCTTGAATTATTGGAAAGTGTTCATGCATACAATACAGAAGGTTATGTTTTTGATGCAGTTTTGGCAGACGACTGTGATATAAAGTAAATCTGACCTTAAGCTTGCCTAATGCATTAAAATAATTTAGTTTTTTAGTCCAAATGCTGATGTTTATATTAGTCTCTTATTCATCCAAACTTGACTGATTACAGAGAAAAAGCCTTGACAAGATTTAATACTGCTTGACATATCATTACTTTGTATACAGACTGTCATTAAATTAGTTTACATTTTCTTGTGTTTGAGATATAGGGCTCTTTTTTTTTTTACTCTAATAAATGAAAACAAATATGTTTGTCTAACTTTTTTACAACTAAAATTGTGACCTTGCTTCAAAGACATCAGTTAATTTGGTAATTTTTTTTATTAATTTATTGCATTGGCATAATCTGATTTAGGTTAATTGTTTCATATACCCTCTTCATTCATATATTTTAGCAGTTTATTTATATTCGTTAACTTCTTAGCTGCTGTGATAGTCCAGAGGTTAATGCAAAAAAGTTATTTAGCAAAAATAGTGAATGTTAGAAACGTCCAAATATAATAATATTAGATAGGAAATTGCATATTATAAGATTAAATTAAGACCAGAGAGAAACTTTTGTTCCAACAGAATAACAAGGGATCACATATTTTCCTAATAGGTTCATGAGTAATTTACAATACACATCTTTACATAAAGTCTAATTAATATATTGGGAATAGCTTAAGAGAAAAATGTAGGGCCGTTCTTCACTTTAAAATTTTGGAATTTCAAAAAGTTGACCAAGAAGTTAAATATCAAGCGTGCAGGATGGTACCGGCAAAGTGCCTCAACTGCTGCCTATTCATAACTTTATGGGATGCAGTTAGGCTATTTAAGAGGGACAGTCCCTAATTCTCAGCTCTATGTTGCCTGTGAGACAGCCATATGTCCCTATTTTCAGAATTTCCTTAAAAACCCACCAATAGAACCACCCAGACATTGCCCACAAACCACACAGACTATACCCATAATCCCGCCCACTATCCATCTGGGAACCAGCCCCTTCTGACCCCGGCTTATGCTCAGCACAGGGCCCTGTAGTAGGCCTGTACCACTAGTTTGCACATCTCAGCCGGGCAGGCGCTTGGTGTGCTGCTATAACTGCCGGTGCCAAAGCAGCAGTAAAGGAATCTAATAATAATATGTAATACACGTAGGGTCCTCATGTGAGAATTACTAAGCATGTACTTTAGATAGAAAAAAATAGAAGATCATTTTCCCTTACAGTGAATATCTCTTAAACTGTATTATTTTAACCTGGGAGTCTTAGCATCCACAATGCTCTGGGATTGGATTTGGGGCAGGACTAGGCAAGTACGGGGTGTGGATTATTCAGTGGGTTAATAAAAACATAGAAACGTGGATTTTGACATCAGATATGAACAAGAGGCCCATCAAGTCTGCATTTATTACAATAAAGTGTAAGCCTTAAAGGGGACATAAAAAGCTCAAGAAGAAAATGCTCTAATGTGTTAGAACATTTTATTAACACTTTATTATTTACATATAACTATGCTTTTAACTTATGGTAATGTATTAAACACATAGTTAAAGTCAGCTCCATAGCAGCAGTGCACAACAAGTAGGTAACATTACCACATCAGGTGAGCAAATGGACAAAAGGGCATATGTGTCTAGCTGCCAATCACCATCTAGCTCCCAGTAGTGCATTATTGCTCCTGAGCCTACCTAGTATGCTTTTAAACAAATAGCAAGACCACAAAGTAAATTTGATAATAAAAGTAAATTAAATATTTAAATATTTGCTGTATCTGTTCCATGAAAGTTTAATTTAGACATTCATGTCACTTTACACCCACAGCTATCTAGGGTCTGTAATGAAAAATAACATGCACTGCTGAGCAGGTGAATTTTGCAATACAATTGTCCCCTTTTAAATAGAAAAATATGCCATAATTGCATATTCTCTCTGAACCATGAAAGCTTAACTTTGAATTTCAGTTCCCTTTTAATAGTTTGTAGGGGGTAGCCTTATGCTTATCCCCAACAGTGTTTGCCTTTTAGAGTTATGTAATATTGGTCTAACATAATAATATTAATACAGGTACAAATTCCCAAACATGGACGGACTGAGACCAAAAATAGGCCCAGGCATTTTAAGGCAGAGCAGCCTACACCCTTCCCCTTTTTTATATTTACCCATAGCTCAAAACTGACAAGTATAAGCTACTAGTTTGATTTACAAAACATTAAAAGTTTGTAACATGCTTCATCCACTGTGTTTTGTAAATTGGTTGTTATGAAATAGTAAAAAAATAAAATGTAATTTAAAAAAAAAAAACAGTTCACATTTAAATAAAGAATACGTGCTTATTGCTCATTAGCCTGTGTAGTCACAGTCACTCAAAATAGCAGCCACCTAAGTACTTGTCATCACACATAAGTTGCACTATCAGAGACCAAAACACAGCAGTCAGCACAGACAAAGCACCCCAAAGACCCACAATTACACCAAAAACAGACGCCCACATGCATCAAAATACATCCTTAAGAGGAGTTGCTTATTTGTGATTTGCACACATACACAGTAAGGCAGTGAGAGGCAGGGCAGGGCACAAATAATAATGCTGGTGACTGAGTGAGGCTAAGGCAACCAGGCCCGTCACACAACCTGGCCTGCCTTTGGTCACGTCTGGGCCTTTCCCCAAATCTGAAATTCCAAAATCCGACTTTTTCATTGATTTCATTAATATTTTCTAAATAAATTCTTAAATTTACTTTTTTTCCACCTGCCAGTAAGTCACAATCGTCTCTGCCTGGTGTCTTTGGTTTGTGTCTCTGCCTGTGTCTTTGGTTTGTGTTTTTGTGTTCTAATATGCAAATGCTAACAAAATAATTAAAAATGAGATAAAACAACTTTTAGTTTACATGTATTAGCTGTATTATGACATGTAAATATTGTGTAAATTACATAATATATTGTTGTTTACACTTGGTCCCATTTTACAGATGCAAATATACAAATACCTCCAAAATCCAAAACTATTCCAAAATCCAATTTCCATCTTAAAGGGCTATGATACCCAATGTTGATGAAACACTTGAAGGTGATGCAGCATAGCTGTAAAAAAGCTGACTAGAAAATATCACCTGAACATCTCTATGTAAAAAAAGAAAGATATTTTACCTCAAAAGTTCTCAGTAGCCACATCCCATTGTAAAGGATTTCTAAGAAGCATTTTAGTGTGTCCTGTCCTGGGACAGCTATGGGAGTGAGCCTCGTGCACTCTCATCTTATTTCCCTATCCAGTTTAAGGAAGTTAATATGAAATCTCATGAGAGTTCAATTTCTTCATTTTTTTTTTTACCTGCAGCTGAGCAACAGCTGAAGCTTATTTTTTTACACAGAACTTACTCTGCTGAGCTGAGGAAATTGTGAGGTAAAATATCTTCCTTTTTACATAGAGATGCTCAGGTGATATTTTCCTGTCAGCTTTTTACAGTTATACTGCATCAGTTTCAAGTGATTTAACATATGAGAATTATGTCCCTTTAATATGAGGAGAGGTCCACGGCTTCATTCCTTACTTGTGGGAATACAGAACCTGGCACCAGGAGGAGGCAAAGACACCCCAGCCAAAGCTTAAATACCTCCCCAACTCCCCTCATCCCCCAGTTATTACTTTGCCTTTCATCACAGGAGGATGGCAGAGAAGTGTCAGAAGTAGTCCTCTTATGGAGAGTAGTACTCTTCGGCATGGAACTGGAGTTTTAAGTAGTCTTGTCAGCCTATCAGTGAGAGCATTGCCAAATGTTAGGGTCTGGAGATGCAGGGAGAGTCTTTCTGCGAAACCATCCAGACTCATATTAACAACTCCTAAGCAATCAGTGTTGATGAGTTTCACTGCGTGCTTCTATCACTCAAGTCCATGTCAGGTGCGATGCTACAAGGCTGTCAAACTTGAAAGGCTGTGTGTCCCACTGCGATAATTCCGGTAAGATTGTTTCATTTTATTTCATATGATAACGCAAGAAGTCAGGGTCACAGTGTGACTCCTTTTATCTGTATGGAATCAAGGGTTAATATCTCTAGAAGGGGATTATTGAACAGGGGGGGATTTATACATGATTTGCTTTATTATGTTTTATGCTGCGACATGTGTGAGATGAGGCTCTGGCTGATGTGGGAACATTCAGTTTCTTTCATGTAATTAGCAAGAGTCCATGAGCTAGTGACGTATGGGATATACATTCCTACCAGGAGGGGCAAAGTTTCCCAAACCTCAAAATGCCTATAAATACACCCCTCACCACACCCACAATTCAGTTTTACAAACTTTGCCTCCGATGGAGGTGGTGAAGTAAGTTTGTGCTAGATTCTACGTTGATATGCGCTCCGCAGCAGGTTGGAGCCCGGTTTTCCTCTCAGCATGCAGTGAATGTCAGAGGGATGTGAGGAGAGTATTGCCTATTTGAATTCAATGATCTCCTTCTACGGGGTCTATTTCATAGGTTCTCTGTTATCGGTCGTAGAGATTCATCTCTTACCTCCCTTTTCAGATCGACGATATACTCTTATTTATATACCATTACCGCTACTGATTCTCGTTTCAGTACTGGTTTGGCTTTCTACTACTTGTAGATGAGTGTCCTGTGGTAAGTAAGTCTTATTTTCTGTGATACTCTAAGCTATGGTTGGGCACTTTTATATAAAGTTCTAAATATATGTGTTCAAACATTTATTTGCCTTGACTCAGGATGTTCAACATTCCTTATTTCAGACAGTCAGTTTCATATTTGGGATAATGCATATGAATTAATCAATTTTTTTCTTACCTTAAAATTTGACTTTTTCCCTGTGGGCTATTAGGCTCGCGGGGGCTGAAAATGCTTCATTTTATTGCGTCATTCTTGGCGCGGACTTTTTTTGGCGCAAAATTTTTTTTCTATTTCCGGCGTCATAAGTGTCGCCGGAAGTTGCGTCATTTTTTTGACTTTTTTTACGCCAAAAGTGTCGGCGTTCCGGATGTGGCGTCATTTTTGGCGCCAAAAAATATGGACGTCACTATTGTCTCCACATTATTTAAGTCTCATTATTTATTGCTTCTGGTTGCTAGAAGCTTGTTCATTGGCATTTTTTCCCATTCCTGAAACTGTCATTTAAGGAATTTGATCAATTTTGTTTTATATGTTGTTTTTTCTATTACATATTGCAAGATGTCTCCGTTTGTCCCTGAGTCAGAAGCCACTTCTGGAAAAATGCTTAACTGAGTTTCAGTTCTACCAAAGCTAAGTTCATTTATTTTAAATGTTATAAATGTTTATCTTTAGCTATGGCTTGTATCAGTTATTGTGATATACTTTTACATGCAGATTCCATTAGTATTTATGCTTTATACATTTCCATTCTTAAGTGCAAGAAATGTTTAGAAGATTTATAAGAATTATTTTTTCTGATTAAGGCTATGTCTGACTTCGTGCCTTCTAATACGATTTTTAGGTCTTTTTCACTTCTTTTTTAATTATTGAAGTTTCAAATGACCAACAACATACTGATTTATCCTTCTCTGATGATGTTTTTTTCTCTTTCAGAAATTCTCTTCATCAGATATTGACACTAACAAATCTACTTTTTTATATAATTTTTTTATCATTAAAGTATATTTGTTCTTTGTTGAAGAGGTGTTGATTATTTTGGATATTAAGGTAACTAGTTCTTTAAGACTAGCTGACACTATTTCTGCCTTTTTATTTCTTCTGTGATTTCAGAGGTTTTCTTTCCAATTCCCCATACTAGGGAATCGAATAGGCTGAGAATTTTCTTTTATTTTTAAACTATATTCTTTGTCAGCAGTTAAATTCAATTTGGAGGGTTCTCCAATTTATTGGAGCTATCTCTACTCCTACTAATTATGCTATTGTTTTTATAGCAAAATAGTATTTATTTTCCTTTATATAGTTGTATCTTATTTTTGGAAATTTATTTAGTTTCAGGTACTTTTCTTGGTCCTGTGATATTGCAATTGCTTCATTTTTTCTGTTTACTTTAAGATCAAGTATCAGATCATGATTTATTTTAGCATTGTTAAGGGACAACATTTACTAGACTAGGTGCCGTTGCATTTGTCTTGTTGTTTTGCATTTTGCAAGTCCTCTGTTTTGACTGGTCCTTTAAACTGGACTATCATGCTAATGATTTCATTTGTGTCTTCATTTTATTGAATATATTCGCAAATGAGGGTTAATCTATGTCTTTAGCTATTTTAGCTAGAAGAATTCTGTGATTTAAAAAAAAAAAAAAAGAAAGAAAATCCATATTTCTTTTGTTCTAAGATAATCAATTATAATTGGATTCAATTTTTAACTGTTACTATGGGCTTCAAGATTGAGTTCTAAGACTAAAACTTTAAGCTTATACTAGTTTGGTTGTTCTTATTAAGGAACGAATCCTGAGTTCTTTCCCAAGTAACATGTTTTTAATTGGGGTTCGAAATTAGCTCCCTAATGTTGCGATGCACGTGCCGTATTCCAGCTTGACTGGTAAGGGGCAGGTTAAGACTTCTTTGAAATTTATTTGGTTCTATTTTGTCCAATTTCTTTGATTTTATTCCAGTAAGGCTAACACTTTCTTTCAGTGTGTTTCTGTCCTATATATTCGGGATACTGTTGAGGCATGGCTGGGTACCCATGGGGTTCAAGCGCTGCTCAGACCTGGAATCTTCTGGGGTTTTTATTCCAGTTCTTTTCTATGAACTGGGTTTTGGAGTTTTATTCAAACTATTCTGCCTTTTTGTGGTCATTGATAGCATTATTTGTTTTCTTTAGATACAATAAATGCGTATTCTTCATTTTTCTGTTTTCATTCAGATTATTTCCTGAGGATGCGGATTCTCATATGTTTCACTTGCTCTTCAGGACATAGTTAGAGGATCTTTTTTCAAAAGCTCTTGATTCCTCACGCAAGGGTCACCTTTTTTTAGGTTTCCAGATGGTTTATGTCACTATCTTTGTCTCTATCAGACAAGGGACAATTTGAATTGGGTTCCGTCTGTCTGTACCTTTAGTCTCTATTATTTCCTTCAGTTGCTATATATGCATAGAAGTTTTAACAGCATTGGATTCAATTCCCTTTGCTCATTTTCAATGGAAAGATCCTTTCCAGCTTTTTATGAGTGTTGTTTTCTTCAAGAACATGGTTGGAGGATCAATTAACCAAAAAGTTTGTTGATTCCTCAGACAAGAGTAACCTTTTTTAGATTTCCGGATGGATTCAGTGTCCATGACTCTGTCTCTGTTGGACAGGAGACGTCTGAAATTGGTTTCAGCTTATCGAAACCTTCAGTCTCAATTTTCCCTTCGGTAGCCTTATGCATGGAAATTCTAGGTTCTTATGACTGCTGCATTGGACGTGTTCCCCTTTGCTCATTTTCACATGCGACCTCTTCAGCTCTGTATGCTGAACCAGTGGTGCCGGGATTATACAAAGATATCTCATTTAATATCTTTAAAACTGATTGTTCGACACCCTCTGACGTGGTACAGACCACCATCGTTTAGTTCAGGGGGCTTCTTTTTTTCTTCCAACCTGGACTGTGATCTCAACAGATGCAAGTCTGTCAGGTTGGGGAGCTGTATGGGGGTTTCTGACAGCACAAGGGGTTTGGGAAATCTCAGGAGGTGAGATTACCAATCAATATTTTGGAACTCTGTGCAATTTTCAGAAGCTCTTCAGTCATGGCCTCTTCTAAAGAGAGAATCATTCATTTGTTTTCAGACAGACAATGTCACAACTGTGGCATATATCAATCATCAAGGAGGGACTCACAGTCCTCTGGCTATGAAAGAAGTATCTTGAATACTGGTATGGGCGGAATCCAGCTCCTGTCTAATCTCTGCGGTTCATATCCCAGGTATTGACAATTGGAAAGCGGATTATCTCAGTCGCCAAACGTTACATCCGGGCGAGTGGTCTCTTCACCCAGACTGGGGACTTCCAGAAATAGATCTGATGGCTTCTCATCTAAACAAGAAACTTCCCAGGTATCTGTCCAGATCCAGGGATCCTCAGGCGGAAGCAGTGGATGTATTGTCACTTCCTTCGAAGTATCATCCTGCCTATATCTTTCCGCCTCTAGTTCTTCTTCCAAGAGTAATCTCCAAGATTCTGAAGGAATGCTTGTTTTTTCTGCTGGTGGCTCCAGCATGGTCTCACAGGTTTTGGTATACAGATCTTGTCCGCATGGCTTCTTGCCAACCGTGGACTCTTCCGTTAAGACCAGACCTTCTGTCACAAGGTCCTTTTTTACCATCAGGATCTCACAACCTTAAATTTAAAGGTATGGAGATTGAAGGCTTGATTCTTAGTCAAAGGGGTTTCTCTGACTCTGTGATTAATACTATGTTACAGGCTCGTAGATCTGTATCTAGGAAGATATATTATCGAGTCTGGAAGACTTACATTTCTTGGTGTCTTTCTCATCATTTTTCCTGGCATTCTTTTAGAATTCCTAGAATTTTACAGTTTCTTCAGGATGGTTTGGATAAAGGTTTGTCTGCAAGTTCCTTGAAAGGACAAATCTCTGCTCTTTCTGTTCTTTTTCACAGAAGGATTGCTATTCTTCCTGATATTCATTGTTTTGTACAAGCTTTGGTTCGTATAAAACCTGTTATTAAGTCAATTTCTCCTCCTTGGAGTTTGAATTTGGTTCTGGGGGCTCTTCAAGCTCTTCCGTTTGAACCTATGCATTCACTGGACATTAAATTACTTTCTTGGAAAGTTTTGTTTTCTTTTGGCCATCTCTTCTGCTAGAAGAGTTTCTGAATTATCTGCTCTTTCTTGTGAATCTCCTTTTCTGATTTTCCATCAGGATAAGGCGGTGTTGCGAACTTCTTTTAAATTTTTACCTAAGGTTGTGAATTCTAACAACATTAGTAGAGAAATTGTGGTTCCTTCATTATGTCCTAATCATAAGAATTCTAAGGAGAGATCATTGCATTCTTTGGATGTAGTTAGAGCTTTGAAATATTATGTTGAAGCTACTAAGAATTTCCGAAAGACTTCTAGTCTAGTTGTTATCTTTTCCGGTTCTAGGAAAGGTCAGAAGGCCTCTGCCATTTCTTTGGCATCTTGGTTGAAATCTTTAATTCATCATGCTTATGTCGAGTCGGGTAAATCTCCGCCTCAAAGAATTACGGCTCATTCTACTAGGTCAGTTTCTACTTCCTGGGCGTTTAGGAATGAAGCTTCGATTGATCAGATTTGCAAAGCAGCAACTTGGTCTTCTTTGCATACTTTTACTAAATTCTACCATTTTGATGTGTATTCTTCTTCTGAAGCAGTTTTTGGTAGAAAAATACTTCAGGCAGCTGTTTCAGTTTGATTCTTCTGCTTATAATTTCAGTTTTCTTCATTATAAGATTTAAACTTTATTTTGGGTGTGGATTATTTTTCAGCGGAATTGGCTGTCTTTATTTTATCTCTCCCTCTCTAGTGACTCTTGCGTGGAAGATCCACATCTTGGGTAGTCATTATCCCATACGTCACTAGCTCATGAACTCTTGCTAATTACATGAAAGAAAACATAATTTATGTAAGAACTTACCTGATAAATTAATTTCTTTCATATTAGCAAGAGTCCATGAGGCCCACCCTTTTTTGTGGTGGTTATGATTTTTTTGTATAAAGCACAATTATTCCAATTCCTTGTTTTTTATGCTTTCGCACTTTTTCTTATCACCCCACTTCTTGGCTATTCATTAAACTGAATTGTGGGTGTGGCGAGGGGTGTATTTATAGGCATTTTGAGGTTTGGGAAACTTTGCCCCTCCTGGTAGGAATATATATCCCATACGTCACTAGCTCATGGACTCTTGCTAATATGAAAGAAATGAATTTATCAGGTACGTTCTTACATAAATTATGTTTTTTTTCTTTCGTTTTTGGATAACTGTGCAGCCTGTCAGTTTGACTCGCTTTCCTCCCTGCAGCAGGGGCGATCCTGCATGGCACTCCATGTGACCGGGCGTAGCCTCATTAACTATCTTTTTCCTGACCGTGCGGTTTACAGGAGACAAAGCGTTTTCTCTGTGGGGCCTGGGTCATAGGAGATGGTGAGTGCCCCAGCCCTTGGGGATATAAAGGTACCATTTATATTTTTTCTATAGTCTATCTTGAAAGCGCTAGCTATGGAGGACTCTGATACGTTAGAGGGTACTCCCTCTTTACCTAAATCTAATACCTGCTTTTATTGTGAAGAGGCTACGGTATACCCACCTGCTCAATTATGTTCCACATGCCTTGACAAGGTACTTATGTCTAAGAAACCCAAGATGTTTAGTACCACTGAGCCGTCCACCTCTGAGGGGTCTCCGTCTTGCGAGGTGCGTTCCCTGCAATTATCTCCTACTACACATGCAGCTCCCCATTGCACTACTAATCCTCCTTCTGGAAAGACCCTTTTACCGCCAGACTTTACTCAACAGTTGCAAACGGCAGTATCTGCGGCCTTCAGTGCTTTACCTCGCCCTGCTAAGCGCAAGCGAAAGGTTAAATACTGCTATACTTCCCAGGGGTCATCTACCAACTTGCTGGATTTATCTGATACTGGATTATCCGCTGATGAAAACGCCTCCGATACTTCAGAGGAGAATATTTCTAGGTTGGAATCGGCTGCCTCTTAGCCTTTGGCGGCGGAGGAACCAGACTTTAGATTTAGGCTAGAGCATTTACGCTTTCTGTTAAAGGAAGTGTTGGCTACGTTAGAGGTTCCGGACTCTAAGTTGCCTAAGGAACCTTCTATTCCTAAGCTTGATAAGGTTTATGAGGACAGGGTGGTGCCGCAAACCTTCCCGTTTCCCGTTAAGATGGCAAATATTATTAAGAATAAATGGGAAAAACTTGGATCCTCTTTTTCCCCTTCTTCTTCCTTTAAGAAATTGTTCCCGGTTCCAGACTCCAAATTAGAGTTGTGGGGGTCTGTCCCTAAGGTGGATGGAGCTATCTCCACACTGGCTAAGTGCACCACTATCCCGCTTGAGAATAGTTCATCGTTTAAGGAGCCTATGGATAAGAAGCTTGAAACTCTGTTGAGAAAGATGTTTCAGCACACAGGATTTCTATTTCAGGCAGCGGCGGTGGCTGGAGCCGCTACCTATTGGTGTCACTATTGGAGATGATCAAGGTGGAGTATTTAAGCCTTTGGCTAGGGTGTCTTTGCCTCCTCCTGGTGGCCAGGTTCTGTATTCCCACAAGTAAGGAATGAAGCCGTGGACTCTCCTCATACAGATGGAAATGAAATTATCAGGTAAGCATAATTTATGTTTTTTTTCCAGTCCCAGACAGATTGGATAAAGGGTTTTATGCCTGTAAAACCTGATCTTTAAAACATAATATTTCTGGTGCAGTGGGAGATCCAATAACTGCTGTAAAATGACCTCTAGTTTTTTTCCTATACTAACCTTTCCCCTCTCTCTTATGCAGTCTGAAAATGATGAGCGGATAGTGACTTATGATAATATTGGGCCAAATATCTGCATGGGGGACCACAAGGTAAGCGCGATACTTTCTCTTTTCTAGTATAAAATGTGTTTCTGTCACATGAAGGAAGATTTGAGTAACAAGCAGCAGTTTTAGTTTTGTTTCCTTTTGTTGTCATTAAATATTTAAAGGGACAGTAAACATGGAAATTATTTGTTAGGTTTTACAGATGTATAGTGTGTCTAAATTATATAGCGTTGATGTTTAATTTACCTCACAAAACTTACTTTGGACGACCTCTCTGGCTGCCCTCAACCTTGCAAGATTTTGTTTTCTGAAAATCGTCAGCGGACAGTTCTGCTGCTGTGACCATGACTGCATTACAACCAATCACGAGTGCATCTCTAAAAAGTGCAGGCTTATTGGCTGCTGTGCATAAACAACAACCGATTATGATACATGTCTTTAAAGGGATATGAAACTCAAAAATGTTCATTTCTAAATTAGTCAAAGCGTACAATTTCAAAAAAGTTTCCAATTTACTTCTATTAACAAAATTTGCTTTGTTCCCATAGTATTCTTTGTGGAAAAGATACTTAGGTAGGTGTCTAGAACACTACATGGCAAAAAATAGTGCTGCCCTCTAGTTCTCTTGCAAATGTATACAATTCTTGCAAAACTGCTGCCATATAGAGCTCCAGACACGTGCACACTCCTGAGTTTAAGTCCCTGCTTTTCAACAATAGATGTAAAGAGAACAAAGACAATTTTATAACAAAAGTAAATCAGAAAATTGTTTCAAATGTCATGCTCTATCTAAATCATGAAAGAACATGTTTGGGTTTTATATCCCTTTAAGGTTAAATGCAGGCTGATTGGCTGCCATGTATAAGACTATCTTATGATGAAATGCATGCTGATTGGCTGTTGTGTTTTATAGCTATGTGTATAATTATGTTGAAGGTGGAGAAGGTAAATTGACAAATTTCCTTATTGGATTTAAATACAATTGCATTTTGAAATGTGCAGAATGTTTAAGCATTAAAGGGACCTTGGTTCCTGATGGTTTGATTCAGAGCTGGAATTTGTAGCAATCTGCATTTCTCCTCTTGCTTTTTCTCTCTTTGCAGCCTGTCTTCCTTTCCTTCCGAATAGCTGCTGGGGCAGGTAAAGCTAATGCACATGTGCACAAGTGTTGTATCGTGCAGTGATGTGGTGGTAAATATCCATTTCCTTTTTTTGTTCTTGTTGTTTTACTATTAAAGGGATAGTCTAGTCAAAATTTTACTTTTATGATTCAGATAGAGCAGGCAATTTTAAGCAACTTTCTAATTTACTCCTATTATCAATTTGTCTTTGTTTTTTGCTATCTTTATTTAAATTTAAGCTTAGGAGCCGGCCGATTTTTGGTTCAGAACCTGGGTAGCACTTGCTGATTGGTGGTTACATTTAGACACCAATCAGAAAGCTCTACCCAGGTGCTTAACCAAAAATGGGCCGACTCCTATGCTTACATTCTTGCTTTTTCAAAAAAGATACCAAGAGAACAAAGAAAATTGATGATATGAGTAAATTAGAAAGTTGCTTAAAATTATCTGCTCTATCTGAATCATGAAAGTTTAATTTTGACTAGACTATCCCTTTAATTGTGTATATGCATGCAGCTTTTTGCATGCTTTTCCCTCTTGCATAAATGTTATTTAATATTAAAATAAAAATGTTATACTTTTAACAGCAAAAAGATGCCCACAAATCGAGAAGATCTATCGAGAGACCACATTGTAAGGATGTCAATCCACAGGACCTACCAAGCTTCTATGTTTTACAGCTGTCCTTAAAGTCCTTACAAACCACATTTGTAAATTGCGGATCGTCCACTTGGCTTCTTCAGCAGACGAGTCTCACATACCTCACCTCTTGTACGGTCCTACAACACCCAATAGATTTGTGGATATTTTTTTATTTCACTCTTGTATTGCCAAAACGCTAGTAGACCATGCACACCCTAAGTCTCCGTTACATGTATGTGCAAATTTACCGGGGGCCCATGGGAGTATATAGTGTGCATTTCAAAGCACTGTGATTTTGTAAGGAATTTCTCTCTGTTGTGCTGAATTGTGGTGTGTTGCAATGTTGCCAGCCTCAATAATAGTATACAGAGTTCTGCAGTACTAGAGGAAATACATTGCAGAACACTTCCCTGTACTACCCGCGAAGAGTTCACGTAAACTTTATTATATATTTTGTATGCTTTTATTGAGTTTTTCTTTGGGTGAAACTCTGTTAAAAATATATATAGGGCATTCTGCCTGTCAACAGATCATTTGGAACAGTGTGGGAATTTTCTACATTAAGTCATCATGAATACTAATTGTTTTTAATGCAATTTTATAGTTGACCAAGGTTTTTGTACCTTGTGTTAGATTAGGGTTGCGGCCACTAAAAGGCAGTAGTGACCATGGGCACCCATTAATGACCATTTAAATCATTTAGCAAATAATCATGGCTTCACCTATTTAGTAAAAACCCCACAATCCCCCTTTAAAATCCCACCTCATTTGAAAGCCGTCTGCTCTGTAACTTCCACTGTTTAATAGCATTGTTTTTTCACTGTTCCATGTTATTTACTACACTGCCATGTAACATGGGTTTTTAAATCCCACAGCAGCTGCTTGTCATTTTTATAAATATATAAATATATATACTTTTAAAAAAGAAAAAAAAATAATTTATAAATTTTACCAAAACCTATGCGAAGTATTCTTTCCAGTATGGAGTTGAGTGCCATATCAGTAACTAGCATTCAGGAGTAGCAATTTTAGATATCAGCAACCAAAATTTATATAACTTTTTTGTCATCCTAAAGGTAGATCATATACAGTACAATACATATATATATTAGCAATTTTCACTTTGTTACTCTTCTAATAAATTATTTCTATGTAATAGTAAGTATTGAATGTGAAGTTTTTAGGTAGGTTTAGTAAGGTGTATCTTTTAAAGATTTTGTATACTGTTGTGTCTAGTTTTTTGTTTTTTTTGTTTTTGTATCACTGTGCCAATTAAACGATAATAGCATGGGAGACATATCATAGCCTATTCTGTTTTAAGGTAGACATAGATATAATGTGTAGAAAAAATTGGGAATGGAACCTCCCCATAAATGTCTGCAACAAGTCACACCTGTAACCTAAGATTTCAGAGAACCTTACTACCCCTGTGTATAACCTTAAAACATGATTAGATAATCTGTTGTAGAAACACCTTTTGATCATTGATTCATTTTGAACACTACAGATTTTATGGACTATGCGGTGGAATTTGATTGATGCTGGATTTTTTATTTTTATTTTTTAAATATAAATCACTACGTTTGGAAATGATTTTATGTCCGCTTGCAAAAATGTGTCCTCAGGACAATACAATCTGAGTTTGTACAAATGTGTTAAAAGGGAGGAAGGTGGCCTTGTTACTTTGCCAAGTCTGATGTAGACTTTTCACAGAATTGTTTTCATGTAAATTAGAGATTCCACTGATGTGTTTTGTCTTTATCACAATTAGGCAACAAACTCTGGTTCTCAACTACAAGCAATAAATTGTTTGTGATATTGCCTGGTTGTCTGATTTTCTTGTGTCATTCATTTTTTGACTGTTTCTAAATGCATTAATGTGTTGTACTAGATTTAAAGGTACAATACTACCTGTCATAAAAAAAAAATCGTAGAAAATTCTGTGTAAATTTTAGATGTTAAAGGGATTTTTTCCGTATTTAAAGTGACACGAAAGTCAAAATTAAACTTTTCATGATTCAAATGCACATTTATTTCATGTAATTGGCAAGAGTCCATGAGCTAGTGACGTATGGGATATACAGTCCTACCAGGAGGGGCAAAGTTTCCCAAACCTCAAAATGCCTATAAATACACCCTCACCACACCCACAGTTTTTACCAACTTTGCCTCCTATGGAGGTGGTGAAGTAAGTTTGTGCTAAGATTTCTACGTTGATATGCGCTTCTCAGCTTTTTTGAAGCCCGTTTCCTCTCAGAGTACAGTGAATATCAGAGGGATTTGAAGGGAGTATCACCTATTGAATGCAATGGTTTTCCTCACTGGCATCTATTTCATAGGTTCTCTGTTATCGGTCGTAGAGATTCATCTCCTACCTCCCTTTTCAGATCGACGATATACTCTCATATTCCATTACCTCTACTGATAACCATTTCAGTACTGGTTTGGCTATCTGCTATATGTGGATGGGTGTCTTCAGGTAAGTATGTTTTTATTACTTAAGACACTCTCAGCTATGGCTTGGCACTTTATGTATTTATATAAAGTTTTAAATATATGTATTGTACTTATATTTGCCATGATTCAGGTTTCAGTATATTTCCTTTTGCAGACTGTTAGTGTCATATCTGGGAAATTCATTTTTTTTTATGGAAAATGTATTTCTTACCTGGGGTGTAGTCTTTTTTCTATTGACTGTCATTTTTCAAATTCGCGGGCAGAATTAGGCTTGCAAGGGCGCAAAATGCTAAAGTTTATTGCGTCATTCTTGGTGCAAGATTTTTTTGGCGCAAAGTTACGTTCATTGACGCAAATTCGTAATTTCCGGCGTCTTAGTTAACGCCGGGTCCTTTCACAAGGTTGCGTCATCTATGACGCGAGTGTGTCGTTTCCGGATGTTTTTGGCGCCAAATAATATTTTTTCTGTTTGTTGTGCGTCATACTTGGCGCCAAATATTTTTGCCTCCTGCCTTTTTCTATGTCAGAGGGCTATGCTGTTTGCATTTTTTCCCATTCCTGAAACTGCCATATAAGGAAATTGATAATTTTGCTTTATATGTTGTTTTTTTCTCTTACATTTGCAAGATGTCTCAATCTGATCCTGTCTCAGAAATCACTGTTGGAACCCTGCGGCCTGATAACAGTTTTACCATAGCTAAGTGCATTTGTTGTAAACTTGTGGAGGTTATACCTCCAGCTGTAGTTTGTAATAGTTGTCATGATAAACTTTTATATGCAGAGAATGTATCCATCAGTAGTAGTTCATTACCTGTTGCTGTTCCCTCAACATCTAATGCACAAGATATACCTGTAAATTTAAAAGAATTTATTTCTGATTCTGTTCAGAAGGCTTTGTCTGCCATTCCGCCTTCTAATAAACATAAAAGGTCTTTTAAAACTTCTTATAAGGTTGATGAAATTTCAAATGACTGGCAACATACTGAATTATCCTTCTCTGATTAGGATCTATCTGATTCAGAAGATCCTGCCTCAGATATTGACACTGACAAATCCTCTTATTTATTTAAATTGGAGTATATTCGTTCTTTGTTAAAAGAAGGGTTGATTACATTGGATATGGAGGAAACTAGTCCTCTTGATATTAAAACTAGTAAACTTTTAAATTTTGTTTACCTCCTGTGGTTATTCCAGAGGTTTTTCCAGGTCCTGATGCTATTTCTGATATGATTTCTAAGGAATGGAATAAGCCTGGTACTTCTTTTATTCCTTCGTCAAGGTTTAAAAAATTGTATCCTTTGCCAGAAGTTTGATTGGAGTTTTGGGAAAAGATCCCCAAGGTTGATGGGGCTATCTCTACTCTTGCTTAATGTACTACTATTCCTACGGAAGATATTACTTCTTTTTAAGATCCTTTAGATAGGAAACTTGAATCTTATCTAAGGAAAGCTTATTTATATTCAGGTCATCTTCTAAGGCCTGCAATTTTTTTGGCTGATGTTGCAACTGCTTCAACTTTTTGGTTGGATACTTTAGCGCAACAAGTATCGGATCATGATTTGTCTAGCATTGTTAAGTTGATTCAACATGCTAATAATTTCATTTGTGATGCCATTTTTGATATTATCAAAATTGATGTTAAATCTATGTCTTTAGCTATTTTAGCTAGAAGAACTTTGTGGCTCAAATCTTGGAATGCTGATATGACTTCTAAGTCAAGATTGCTATCTCTTTCTTTCCAAGGTAATAAATTATTTGGTTCTCAGTTGGATTCAATAATTTCAACTGTTACTGGGGGGAAGGGAGTTTTTTTGCCTCAGGATAAAAAACCTAATAGTAAATCTAAAGCTTCTAACTGTTTTCGTTCCTTTCGACAAAATAAGGAACAGAAACCTAATCCTTCCCCCACGGAAGCCTTCTTCAAATTGGAATAAATCCAAGCCATTTAAGAGATCAAAACCAGCCCCCAAGTCCGCATGAAGATGCAGCCCTCATTCCAGCTCAGCTGGTAGGGGGCAGATTAAAAATTTTCAAAGATGTTTGGATCAATTTGGTCTAAAATCATTGGATTCAGAGTATTGTCTCTCATGAGTACAGAATAGGATTCAGAGTAAGACCGCCTGTGATAAGATTTTTTCTCTCAAGTATTCCGGTAAACCCAGTACAGGCTCAGGCTTTCCTGAAGTGTGTTTCAGACCTGGAGTTATCAGGGGTAATCATGCCAATTCCGTTTCAGGAACAGGGTCTGGGGTTTTATTCAAATCTATTCATTGTCCCAAAGAAAGAAAATTCATTCAGACCAGTTTTGTATCTAAAGATTTTGAATCGATATGTAAGAGTACCAACTTTCAAAATGGTGACGATAAGGACTATTCTGCCTTTTGTTCAGCAAGGGCATTATATGTCCACAATAGACTTACAGGATGCATATCTTCATATTCCGATTCATCCAGATCACTATCAGTTCCTGAGATTCTCTTTTCTAGACAAGCATTACCAATTTTTTGCTCTTCCATTTAGCCTAGCGACAGCTCCAAGAATCTTTTCAAAGGTTCTAGGTGCCCTACTCTCTGTAATCAGAGAGCGGGGTATTGCGGTATTTCCTTATTTGGACGATATCTTGGTACTCGCTCAGTCTTTACATTCTGCAGAATCTCACACAAATCAACTAGTGTTATTTCTTTGAACACATGGTTGGAGGATCAATTTACCAAAAATATCTTTGATTCTTCAGACAAGGGTAACCTTTTTAGGTTTCCAGATAGATTCAGTGTCCATGACTTTGTCTCTAACAGACAAGAGACGTTTCAAATTGCTTGCAGCCTGTTGGAACCTTCAGTCTCAGTCATTCCTTTCAGTAGCTATTTGCATGGAAGTTTTAGGTCTCATGACTGCAGCATCGGACGCGATCCCCTTTGCTCGTTTTCATGTGAGACCTCTCCAACTTTGTATGCTGAACCAATGGTGCAGGGATTATACAAGGATATCAGAATTAATATCCTTAAATCCCAATGTTCGACTTTCTCTGACTTGGTGGTTAGATCACCATCGTATAATTTTAGGGGCCTCTTTCATCCGTCCAACCTGGACTGTGATCACAACAGATGTGAGTCTTTCAGGTTGGGGAGCTGTTTGGGGATCTCTGACAGCACAAGGGGTTTGGAAATCTCAAGAGGCGAGATTGCCAATCAATATTTTGGAACTCCGTGCCATTCTCAGGGCTCTTCAGTTTTGGCCTCTGTTGAAGAGAGAACCGTTCATTTGTTTTCAGACAGACAATATCACAACTGTGACATATGTCAATCATCAGGGTGGGACTCGCAGTCCTCAAGCTATGAAAGAAGTATCTTGGATACTTTTTTGGGCGGAATCCAGCTCCTGTCTAATTTCTGCGGTTCATATCCCAGGTATAGACAATTGGGAAGCGGATTACCTCAGTCGTCAGACTTTACATCCGGGAGAATGGTCTCTCCACCCAGATGTGTTTTCTCAAATTGTTCAGATGTGGGGGCTTCCAGAAATAGATCTGATGGCATCTCATCTAAACAAAAAACTTCCCAGGTACCTGTCAAGGTCCAGGGATCCTCAGGCGGAAGCAGTGGATGCATCGACACTTCCTTGGTGTTATCAACCTGCTTATATTTTCCTGCCTCTAGTTCTTCTTCCAAGAGTGATCTCCAAAATCATCATGGAGCAATCGTTTGTGCTTCTGGTAGCTCCAGCATGGCCTCACAGGTTTTGGTATGCAGATCTTGTTCGGATGTCCAGTTGCCAACCTTGGCCACTTCCTCTAAGGCCAGACCTTCTATCTCACGGTCCGTTTTTCCATCAGGATCTCAAATCATTAAATTTGAAGGTATGGAAATTGAACACTTAGTGCTTAGTCATAGAGGTTTCTCTGACTCAGTGATTAATACTATGTTGCAGGCTCAAAAATCTGTTTCTAGAAAGATTTATTATCGAGTTTGGAAGACTTACATTTCTTTCATGTAATTAGCAAGAGTCCATGAGCTAGTGACGTATGGGATATACATTCCTACCAGGAGGGGCAAAGTTTCCCAAACCTCAAAATGCCTATAAATACACCCCTCACCACACCCACAAATCAGTTTTACAAACTTTGCCTCCTATGGAGGTGGTGAAGTAAGTTTGTGCTAGATTCTACGTTGATATGTGCTCCGCAGCAGGTTGGAGCCCGGTTTTCCTCTCAGCGTGCAGTGAATGTCAGAGGGATGTGAGGAGAGTATTGCCTATTTGAATGCAGTGATCTCCTTCTAACGGGGTCTATTTCATAGGTTCTCTGTTATCGATTCGTAGAGATTCATCTCTTACCTCCCTTTTCAGATCGCCGATATACTCTTAGATATACCATTTCCTCTACTGATTCTCGTTTCCAGTACTGGTTTGGCTTTCTACTACATGTAGATGAGTGTCCTGGGGTAAGTAAGTCTTTATTTTCTGTGACACTCTAAGCTATGGTTGGGCACTTTTATATAAAGTTCTAAATATATGTATTCAAACATTATTTGCCTTGACTCAGGATGTTCAACGTTCCTTATTTCAGACAGTCAGTTTCATATTTGGGATAATGCATATGAATAAATCATTTTTTCTTACCTTAAAAATTTGACTTTTCCCTGTGGGGCTGTTAGGCTCGCGGGGGCTGAAAATGCTTCATTTTATTGCGTCATTCTTGGCGCTGACTTTTTTGGCGCAAATTTTTTTTTTCTGTTTCCGGCCTTATACGTGTCGCCGGAAGTTGCGTCATTTTTTGACGTTTTTTTGCGCCAAAGGTGTCAGCGTTGCGGATGTGGCGTCATTTTGGCGCCAAAAGCATTTAGGCGCCAAATAATTTGGGGCGTCTTTTTTTGGTGCTAAAAAAAAAAATATGGGCGTCACTATTGTCTCCACATTATTTAGAGTCTCTTTATTTTGTGCTTCTGGTTGCTAGAAGCTTATTCACTGGCATTTTTTTCCCATTTCCTGAGAACTGTCATTTAAGGAATTTTGATCAATTTTTGCTTTATATGTTGTTTTTTCTATTACATATTGCAAGATGTCCCACGTTGAAGCTGAGTCAGAAGATACTTCTGGAAAATCGCTGCCTGGTGCTGGAGCTACCAAAGGTAAGTGTACTGCTGTAAACTTTTGGTATCTGTTCCTCCAGCTGTTGTTTGTACTGTTTTGTCATGACAAACTTGCCTAATGCAGATAAATATTTCCTTTAGTACTGTTACATTACCTATTGCTGTTCCGTCAACATCTAATACTCAGAGTGTTCCTGATAACATAAGAGATTTTGTTTCTAAATCCATTAAGAAGGCTAATGTCTATTATTCCTCCTTCTAGTAAACGTAAAAAGTCTTTTAAAACTTCTCATTTTTCAGAATGAATTTTTAAATGATCTCATCATTCTGATACTGATATTGGTTCTTCTGATTCAGAGGATTCTGTCTCAGAGGTTGATGCTGATAAATCTTCATATTTATTTAAAATGGAATTTATTCGTTCTTTACTTAAAGAAGTCCTAATTGCATTAGAAATTGAGGATTCTAGTCCTCTTGATACTAAATCTAAACGTTTAGATAAGGTTTTAAATCTCCTGTAGTTATTCCAGAAGTGTTTCCTGTCCCTGTGCTATTTCTGAAGTAATTTCCAGGGAATGGAATAATTTGGGTAATTCTTTTACTCCTTCTAAACGTTTTAAAACAATATATCCTGTGCCATCTGACAGATTAGAATTTTGGGGACAAAATCCCTAAGGTTGATGGGGCTGGTCTCTACTCTTGCTAAGCGTACTACTATTCCTACGGCAGATGTACTTCCTTTAAGGATCCTTTAGATAGGAAAATTGAATCCTTTCTAAGAAAAGCTTACTTGTGTTCAGGTAATCTTCTTAGACCTGCTATATCTTTAGCGGATGAAGCTGCAGCTTCAACTTTTTGGTTAGAAGCTTTAGCGCAACAGTAACAGATCATAATTCTCATAGCATTATTATCTTCTACAACATGCTAATAATTTAATTTGTGATGCCATCTTTGATATCATTAGAGTTGATGTCAGGTATATGTCTCTAGCTATTTTAGCTAGAAGAGCTTTATGGCTTAAAACTTGGAAAGCTGATATGTCTTCTAAGTCTAACTCTGCTTTCCCTTTCTTTCCAGGGTAATAAATTATTTGGTTCTCAGTTGATTCTATTATCTCAACTGTTTACAGGAGGGAAGGGGAACTTTTTACCACAGGATAAAAAATCTAAAGGTAAATTTAGGTCTAATAATCGTTTTGTTCCTTTCGTCACAACAAGAACAAAAGCCTGATCCTTCATCCTCAGGAGCGGTATCAGTTTTGGAAACCATCTCCAGTCTGGAATAAATCCAAGCCTTTTAGAAAACCAAAGCCAGCTCCCAAGTCCACATGAATGGTGCGGCCCTCATTCCAGCTCAGCTGGTAGGGGGCAGATTACGTTTTTTCAAAGAAATTTGTTCAATTCCGTTCACAATCTCTGGATTCAGAACATTGTTTCAGAAGGGTACAGAATTGGCTTCAAGATAAGGCCTCCTGCAAAGAGATTTTTTTCTTTCCCGTGTCCCAGTAAACCTAGCGAAGGCTCAAGCATTTCTGAAATGTGTTTCAGATCTAGAGTTGGGCTGGAGTAATTATGCCATTCCAGTTCTGGAACAGGGGCTGGGGTTTTATTCAAATCTCTTCATTGTACCAAAGAAGGAGAATTCCTTCAGACCAGTTCTGGATCTAAAATATTGAAATCGTTATGTAAGGATACCAACATTCAAAATGGTAACTGTAAGGACTATCCTGCCTTTTGTTCAGCAAGAGCATTATATGTCCACAATAGATTTACAGGATGCATATCTGCATATTCCGATTCATCCAGATCACTTTCAGTTTCTGAGATTCTCTTTCCTAGACAAGCATTACCAGTTTGTGGCTCTAACCATTTGGCCTAGCTACAGCTCCAAGAATTTTTTACAAAGGTTCTCGGTGCCCTTCTGTCTGTAATCAGAGAACAGGGTATTGTGGTATTTCTATTTGGACGATATCTTGGTACTTGCTCATCTTCACATTTAGCAGAATCTCATACGAATCGACTTTGTTTTGTTTCTTCAAGATCATGGTTGGAGGATCAATTTACCAAAAAGTTCATTGATTCCTCAGACAAGGGTAACCTTTTTAGGTTTCCAGATAGATTCAGTGTCCATGACTCTGTCACTAACGGACTAGAGACGTCTAAAATTGATATCAGCTTGTCGAAACCTTCAGTCACAATCATTCCCTTCGGTAGCTTTATGCATGGAAATTCTAGGTCTTATGACTGCAGCATCGGACGCGATCCCCTTTGCTCGTTTTCACATGCGACCTCTTCAGCTCTGTATGCTGAACCAGTGGTGCAGGGATTACACAAAGATATCTCAGTTAATATCTTTAACACCGATTGTACGACACTCTCTGATGTGGTGGACAGATCACCATCGTTTAGTTCAGGGGGCTTCTTTTGTTCTTCCGACCTGGACTGTAATTTCAACAGATGCAAGTCTGACAGGTTGGGGAGCTGTTTGGGGGTCTCTGACAGCACAAGGGGTTTGGGAATCTCAGGAGGTGAGATTACCGATCAATATTTTGGAACTCCGTGCAATTTTCAGAGCTCTTCAGTCATGGCCTCATCTAAAGAGAGAATCGTTCATTTGTTTTCAGACAGACAATGTCACAACTGTGGCATACATCAATCATCAAGGAGGGACTCACAGTCCTCTGGCTATGATGAAGTATCTCGAATTCTGGTATGGGGCGGAATCCAGCTCCTGTCTAGTTTCTGCGGTTCATATCCCAGGTATAGACAATTGGGAAGGCGGATTATCTCAGCCGCCAAACGTTACATCCGGGCGAATGGTCTCTTCACCCAGAGGTATTTCTTCAGATTGTTCAAATGTGGGGACTTCCAGAAATAGATCTGATGGCCTCTCATCTAAACAAGAAACTTCCCAGGTATCTTCCAGATCCAGGGATCCTCAAGCGGAAGCAGTGGATGCATTGTCACTTCCTTGGGAAGTATCATCCTGCCTATATCTTTCCGCCTCTAGTTCTTCTTCCAAGAGTAATCTCCAAGATTCTGAGGAATGCTTGTTTGTTCTGCTGGTAGCTCCAGCATTGCCTCACAGTTTTGGTATGCGGATCTTGGTCCGGATGGTCTCTTGCCAACCGTGGACTCTTCCGTTAAGAGACCAGACCTTTTGTTCGCAAGGTCCTTTTTTTCCATCAGGATCTCAAATCCTTAAATTTAAAGGTATGGAGATTGAACGCTTGATTCTTAGTCAAAGAGGTTCTTTGACTCTGTGATTAATACTATGTTACAGGCTCGTAAATCTGTATCTAGGGAGATATATTATAGAGTCTGGAAGACTTATATTCTTGGGTGTCTTTCTCATCATTTTTTCCTGGCATACTTTTAGAATTCCGAGAATTTTACAGTTTCTTCAGGATGGTTTGGATAAAGGTTTTTCTGCAAGTTCCTTGAAAGGACAAATTCTCTGCTCTTTCTGTTCTTTTTCACAGAAAGATTGCTAATCTTCCTGATAATTCATTGTTTTTGTACAAGCTTTGGTTCGTATAAAACCTGTCATTAAGTCAATTTCTCCTCCTTGGGAGTTTGAATTTGGTTCTGGGGGGGGCTCTTCAAGCTCCTCCGTTTGAACCTATGCATTCGTTGGACATCAAATTACTTTCTTGAAAGTTTTGTTCCTTTTGGCCATCTCTTCTGCCAGACGAGTTTCTGAATTATCTGCTCTTTCTTGTGAGTCTCCATTTCTGATTTTCATTAGGATAAGGCGGTGTTGCGAACTTCTTTTAAATTTTTACCTAAGGTTGTGAATTCTAACAACATTAGTAGAGAAATTGTGGTTCATTCATTGTGTCCTAATCCTAAGGAATTCTAAGGAGAGATCATTGCATTCTTTGGATGTAGTTAGAGCTTTGAAATATTATGTTGAAGCTACTAAGAATTTCCGAAAACTTCTAGTCTATTTGTTATCTTTTCCGGTTCTAGGAAAGGTCAGAAGGCCTCTGCCATTTCTTTGGCATCTTGGTTGAAATCTTTAATTCATCATGCTTATGTCGAGTCGGTTAAAACTCCGCCTCAAAGGATTATAGCTCATTCTACTAGGTCAGTTTCTACTTCCTGTGGCGTTTAGGAATTGAAGCTTCGGTTGATCAGATTTGCAAAGCAGTCAACTTGGTCTTATTTGCATACTTTTACTAATTCTACCATTTTTATGTGTTTTCTTCTTCTGAAGCTGTTTTTTGGTAGAAAAGTACTTCAGGCAGCTGTTTCAGTTTGAATCTTCTGGCTTATATTTCAGTTTTTTCATTTAAACTTTATTTTGGTGTGGATTATTTTTCAGCGGAATTGGCTGTCTTTATTTTATCCCTCCCTCTCTAGTGACTCTTGCGTGGAAAGATCCACATCTTGGGTAGATCATTATACCCATACGTCACTAGCTCATGGACTCTTGCTAATTACATGAAAGAAAACATAATTTATGTAAGAACTTACCTGATAAATTCATTTCTTTCATATTAGCAAGAGTCCATGAGCCCACCCTTTTTTGTGTGGTTATGATTTTTTTTGTATAAAGCACAATTATTCAATTCCTTATTTTTATGCTTTCGCACTTTTTTCTTATCACCCCACTTCTTGGCTATTCGTAAACTGATTTGTGGGTGTGGTGAGGGGTGTATTTATAGGCATTTGAGGTTTGGGAAACTTTGCCCTCCTGGTAGGAATGTATATCCCATACGTCACTAGCTCATGACTCTTGCTATATGAAAGAAATGAATTTATCAGGTAATTCTACATAAATTATGTTTTCATGGTGTTCTTCACATAAATTCTCTTGGCATTCTTTTAAAATTCCTAGAATTTTACAGTTTCTTCAGGATGTTTGGATAAAGGTTTGTCTCAAGTTCCGTTCCTTGAAAGGACAAATCTCTGCTCTTTCTGTTTTATTTCATAGAAAAATTGCTAAACTTCCTGATATTTCATTGTTTTGAGCAGGCTTTGGTTCATATCAAGCCTGTCATTAAATCAATCTCTCCTCCTTGGAGTCTTAATTTAGTTTTGGAAGGCTTTACAGGCTCCTCCGTTTGAGCCTATGCATTCTTTGGACATTAAACTACGTTCTTGGAAAGTGTTGTTCTTTTGGCCATCTCTTCTGCTAGAAGAGTTTCTGAATTATCCGCTCTCTCTTGTGAATCTCCTTTTCTGATTTTTCATCAGAATAAGGCGGTTTTGCGGACTTTCATTTAAATTCTTACCTAAGGTTTTGAATTCTAACAACATTAATAGAGAAATTGTTGTCCCTTCCTTGTGTCCTAATCCTAAGCATTCTTTGGAGAGATCCTTACATTCTTTGGATGTGGTAAGAGCTTTGAAATATTATGTTGAGCTACTAAAGATTTTAGGAAGACTTCTAGTCTATTTGTTATATTTTCTGGTTCTAGGAAAGGTCAGAAGGCTTCTGCTGTTTCCTTGGGCTTCATGGTTAAAGCTTTTGATTCATCAAACTTATTTGGAGGTCGGTCATGCCCCGTCTCAGAGAATTACAGCTCATTCTACTAGATCAGTCTCCACTTTGTGGGCTTTTAAGAATGAAGCTTCAGTTGATCAGATTTGCAAAGCAGCAACTTTGTCTTCTTTTGCATACATTTACTAAATTCTACCATTTTGATGTAATTGGCTTCTTCGAAGCAGTTTTTGGTAGAAAAGTTCTTCAGGCAGCTGTTTCAGTTTGATTCTTCTGCTTATGTTTTAAGTTTTTCTTTTCATTTTTGAGAATAAATTTAAGATTTTGGGTTGTTGGATTAATTTTTTTCCCTCCCTCTCTAGTGACTTCTTGCGTGGAGTTCCACATCTTGGGTATTGCTATCCCATACGTCACTAACCTCATGACTCTTGCCATTACATGAAAGAAAACATAATTTATGTAGAAGAACTTACCTGATAAATTAATTTCTTCATTCATATTGCAAGAGTCCATGAGGCCCACCCTTTTTATGGTAGTTATTTGATGCTTTTTACTCCTTTCTTTATCACCCCACTACTTGGTTATTCGTTAAACTGAATTGTGGGTGTGGGTGAGGGGTGTATTATAGGCATTCTGAGGTTGGGAAACTTTGCCCTCCTGGTAGGATTGTATATCCCATACGTCACTAGCTCATGGACTCTTGCCAATATGAAAGAAATGAATGTATCAGGTAAGTTCTTACATAAATTATGTTTTTTATTATGCAGTTTTACTGTATATAATGGTCCTTTAATATATTCCTAATGTCACATTTACTCCTGAAGTGTATTAAAATGACTAGAAATAACTCCTGTACCTTTAATTTTGTCATTTGAAAATAGCTGATTTTGCCTGTTTGCCGCCTATACTGAAAATTCAATACTGTCAGTACTTCCCAGTGGGGGAGAAAGTACAGAGCCCTTTTAAAACTGTGTTCCTGCAGGAGCTTGAATAAAAATAACTCTTATCAGCATTTGACTTAGTACATTGTCCTTTTAATTAGTGTAACATGTTTTTATTGATTTTAAATATCTTAAATTATTGGGAAAAATAAAATTGTAACTATTCTTGTTAACCTTAAAGGGACATTAATCTAGTAATTTAGTTCCTCATAAAACAGTTTGATTATGCATAGTGGAATAAACTTTGCAATGTATTGTCATTAATTATTTTGCCAGTATTCTTGACCACAGCAAAGGATATAAGATAAACATTCACAAGACTTTTCAAGGGGTTGTGTACCTGGAGTGCAAAATCGAGCAAAAAAAATTATAAAGTTTCTGATGCTTATATAAAATTTGACTTTAATGTACCTTTAATTTCAAGTGTTATATATATATATATATATATTATAAATATATATAATATATATATATATATATTAAAACACCTGTTCCAATGTCCTTCTCTGTGATTGCCTGCAGATTAGCACATATGAGGCTAGTTGTTTGTTTTTGCAGTAAATTTATGCAGCATATCAGCTTTTTTGAAACTACTTAAAAAGACATAAAAATAAAAATAAATCTTTGAGGGCAAGGATAGAGCCATTTAAATACCTTTCCAATTTACTTCTCTTATATAATTTGTTTCATTCTCTTGGTATCCTTTGTCAAAAAGCATAACTCGGTACGCTCAGAAGCAGCAAATGCATTTCTAGGGAGCTAGCTGGTAATTGGTGGCAGCATATATATGCCGATTGTCATTGGATCACCAAATGTTTTCAGCTAGCTCCTAGTAGTGCGTTCCTGCTCCGTTAACAAAGGATACCAAGAGATTGAAGACAATTTGATGATATAATTAAATCAGAAAGTTGTTTAAATATGTGTGTTCTATCTGAATCATGAAAGAAAAGTTTGGGGTTTCAATTCCATTAAAAAGTAGCTGTTTTGTGTTTCCCTGTAAGTGATTATCCTTAAAGGCACATTAAACTGCTGAGCACAACTAAAAAAGAACAGTAACTACTCAACTATGCTATTGCATTTCCTCCTGTTCCTGCTGCTCTTTTCAAATCAGTTCTCCTGTTTTAATTGGCTTAAAGGGTGCCAGATACTGAAGCCTACTCCGCCTCTTCACACTGGGCACCGCCATCTTGGATCTCAGGTATAGTCACAGCATACAGAAGCAGTGCACACTCACCGATTAGTGATGTTGCGGCTTTTTAAAAATTCAATTTGTAAGAAAATAAGACTTCTTATCACACTCTTGCCAAAACTTTTATTCACCGTGGTAATTACCACTGCAAAAAGTAAATATGAACACTGGTATACACAAGGTTACAAGTTTATTTACAAACGAGGTCTCACAATAAATAATTACTGATCATAAAAAGTACACACAATAAGCGAATTTGGAATAAATGCATCTAGCAACAAGTCCATCTATGAAATCGAGATATACAGTTCTCAATGTCCCCTAAAAATGGATAATATCTCAGCCATTTAGCCAGTGCTGCTGTATTGACAGCATCCAACACCTTTCATATGAGAGTTCCACTCACAAACTCCTCAAGACAGACTTATGTGTAAGCTGGTATATTAACTATATCCGCACCGCACAGCCTACCGACACAGTAGTAATTAAACATGGAGGGCAGTGTTCTCAACACAGAGCCAAGCACCCTCTGCCAATCCTAGCTACAGAGAAGCTAGAAGAATTTCTAGCACACAACTCACAATCACATACCGATATTAAGGATATGCTCCTATATTTGAAGGGATAGGAATTTGGAAATAATTGTGCTTTATACAAAAAAATCATAACCACCATAAAAAGGGTGGGTCTCATGGGACTCTTGCCAATATGAAAGAAATGAATTTATTCAGGTAAGTTCTTTCATAAATTATGTTTTCTTTCATGTAATTGGCAAGAGTCCATGAGTTAGCGACGTATGGGATAGAAATACCCCAAGATGTGGAACTCCACACAAAAGTCACTAGAGAGGGAGGGATAAAATAATAACAGCCATTTTCGCGGAGAAAATTAAATCCACAACCAAAAAAAGAAATGTTTTTCGCATAAATGAAAGAAAAAAAAATTTAAAACATAAGCAGAGAAATCAAACTGAAACAGCTTGCCTGAAGAACTTTTCTACCAAAAGCTGCTTCCGAAGAAGCAAATACATCAAAATGGTAGAATTTAGTAAATGTATTGCAAAGAAGACCAAGTTGCTGTTTTGCAAATCTGATCAATTGAAACTTTCATTCTTAAAAGCCCACGATGTGGAGACTGATCTAGTAGAATGAGCTGTAATTCTCTGAGGCGGGGCCTGACCCGACTCCAAATAAGCCTGATGAATCAAAAGCTTTAACCAAGATGCCAAGGAAATGGCAGAAGCCTTCTGACCTTTCCTAGAACCAGAAAATATAACAAATAGACTAGAAGTCTTCCTGAAATCTTAGTAGCATCAACATAATATTTCAAAGCTCTTACCACATCCAAAGAATGCAAGGATTTCTCCAAAGAATTCTTAGGATTAGGACACAAAGAAGGACAACAATTTCTCTATTAATGTTGTTAGAATTCACAACCTTAGGTAAGAATTTAAATGAAGTCTGCAAAACTGCCTTATCCTGATGGGAAATCAGAAAAGGAGATTCACAACAAAGAGCAGATAATTCAGAAACTCTTCTAGCAGAGATGGCCAAAAGGAACAACACTCCAAGAAAGTAGTTTATTGTCCAAAAAATGCATAGGCTCAAAAGGAGGAGCCTGTAAGGCCTTCAAAACCAAATTAAGACTCCAAGGAGGAGAGATTGATTTAATGACAGGCTTGATGCATACCAAGAGCCTGTACAAAAACAGTGAATATCAGGAAGCTTAGCAATCTTTCTGTGAAATAAAAGAAAGAGCAGAAATATGTCCCTTTAAGGAACTTGCAGACAACCTTTATCCAAACCATCCTGAAGAAACTGCAAAATTCTAGGAATTCTAAAAGAATGCCAGGAGAATTTAAGGGGACAACACCATGAAATATGTCTTCCAAACTCGATAATAAATCTTCCTAGAAACAGATTTATGAGCCTGTAACATAGTATTAATCACTGAGTCAGGGAAACCTCTATGACTAAGCACTAGGCGTTCGATTTCCATACCTTCAAATTTAATTATTTGAGATCCTGATGGAAAAAACAGACCTTGAGACAGAAGGTCTAGCCTTATTGGAAGTGGCCAGGGTTGGCAGCTGGACATCCGAACAAGATCTGCATACCAAAACTTGTGAGGCCATGCTGGAGCTACCAGCAACACAAACGATTGTTCCTTGATGATTTTGGAAATCACTTTTGGAAGAAGAACTAGAGGCGGGAAGATATAAGCAGGTGGTAACACCAAGGAACTGCTAACACATCCACTGCTTCCGCCTGAGGATCCCTGGACCTGGACAGGTACCTGGGAAGTTTCTTGTTTAGATGGGAAGCCATCAGATCTAATTCTGGAAGACCCAACATCTGAACAATCTGAGAAAACACATCTGGATGGATTGACCACTCCCCCAGATGTAAAGTCTGACGGCTGAGATAATCCGCTTCCCAATTGTCTATACCTGGGATATGAACCGCAGAAATTAGACAGGAGCTGGATTCCACCCAAGCAAGTATCCAAGATACTTCTTTCATGGCTTGGGGACTGCGAGTCCCACCCTGATGATTGACATATGCCACAGTTGTGATATTGTCTGAAAACAAATAAACGGTTCTCTCTTCAACAGAGGCCACACTTGAAGAGCCCTGAAGATAGCACAGAGTTCTAAAATATTGATTGGTAACCTCGACTCTTGAGGTCTCAAAACTCCTTGTGCTGTTAGAGATCCCCAGACAGCTCCCTAACCTGAAAGACTTGCATCTGTTGTGATCACAGTCCAGGTTGGATGAACAAAAGAGGCCCCATGAACTATACGATGGTGATCTAACCACCAAGTCTGAGAGAGTCGAACATTGGGATTTAAGGATAATTAATTGTGATATCTTTGTATAATCCCTGCACTATTGGTTCCGCATACAAGCTGGAGAGGTCTCATATGAAAAACGAGCAAAGGGGATCGCGTCTGATGCTTGCAGTCATGAGACCTAAAACTTCCATGCACATAGCCACTGAAGGGAATGACTGAGACTGAAGGTTCCGACACTAAATCTATCTGGAAACCTAAAAAGGTGACCCTTGTCTGAGGAATCAAATAACTTTTTGGTAAATTGATCCTCCAACCATGTCTTTGAAGAAACAACACTAGTTGATTCGTGTGAGATTCTGTAGAATGTAAAGACTGAGCTAGTACCAAGATATCGTCCAAATAAGGAAATACCGCAATACCCCGTTCTCTGATTACAGAGAGTAGGGCACCGAGAAACTTCTAAAAGATTCTTGGAGCTGTCGCTAGGCCAAACGGAAGAGCGACAAATTGGTAATGCTTGTCTAGAAAAGAGAATCTCAGAAACTGATAATGGTCTGGATGAATCGGAATATGAAGATAAGCATCCTGTAAGTCTATTGTGGACATATAATGCCCTTGCTGAACAAAAGGCAGAATAGTCCTTATAGTCACCATTTTGAAAGTTGGCACTCTTACATAACAATTAAAAAATTTTAGATCCAGAACTGGCCCTTCAAAAATGTTCTTTCTTTGGGACAATTAATAGATTTGAATAAAACCCCCGACCCTGTTCCTGAAACGAAACTGGTATAATACCCCTGAAAGCTCCAGGTCTGAAACACACTTCAGAAAAGCTTGAGCCTTTACTGGATTTACTGGGATGCGTGAGAGAAAAAAACCTTCTCACAGGAGGTCTTACTCTGAATCCTATTCGGTACCCTTGAGAGACAATACTCTGAATCCAATGATTTTGGACAGAATCTGCCCAAATGTTTTTGAAGAATCTTAATCTGCCCCCTACCAGCTGAGCTGGAATGAGGGCCGCACCTTCATGCAGACTTGGGGGCTGGCTTTGGTTTCTTAAATGGCTTGGATTTACTCCAACTTGAAGAAGGTTTCCAATTGAAACCAGATTCTTTGGGGAAGGATTAGGTTTCTGTTCCTTATTTTGTCGAAAGGAACGGAAAGCGGTTAGAAGCTTTAGATTTACCCTTAGGTCTTTTATCCTGAGGCAAAAAAACTCCCTTCCCCCCAGTGACAGTTGAAATAATCAAATCCAACTGAGAACCAAATAACTTATTACCTTGGAAAGAAAGAGATAGTAATCTAGACTTAGATACCATGTCAGCATTCCAATATTGAAGCCACAAAGCTCTTCTAGCTAAAATAGCTAAAGACATAGATTAAACATCAATTTTGATGATATCAAAAATGGCATCACAAATAAAATGATTAGCATGTTAAAGCAAGCGAACAATGCTAGACAAATCAGGATCCGTTTCCTGTTGCGCTAAACTTTCCAACCAAAACGTTGATGCAGCTGCAACATCAGCCATAGAAATGGCAGGCCTGAGGAGATGACCAGAATATAAATAAGCTTTCCTTAGATAAGATTCAAGTTTCCTATCTAAAGGGTCTTTAAAAGAAGTACTATCTTCCATAGGAATAGTAGTACGTTTAGCAAGAGTAGAAATAGCCCCATCAACTTTGGGGATCTTTTCCTAAAACTCCAATCTAACTGCTGGCAAAGGATACGATTGTTTAAACCTGAAGAAGAATAGCAGAAGTACCAGGCCTATTTCTATTTCTTTAGAAATCATATCAGAAATAGCATCAGGAACTGGAAAACCTCTGGAGTAACCACAGGAGATTTATAAACAGAATTTAAACGTTTACTAGTTTTAATATCAAGAGGACTAGTTTCCTCAATATCCAATGTAATCAACACTTCTTTTAACAAGGAACGAATATACTCCATTTTAAATAAATAAGTAGATTTGTCAGTGTCAATATCTGAGGAAGGATCTTCTGAATCAGATAGATCCTCGTCAGATGAGGATAATTCAGTATGTTGTCGGTCATTAGAAATTTCATCAACTTTATGAAAAGTTTTAAAAGACCTTTTACGTTTATTAGAAGGCGGAATGGCAGACAAAGCCTTCTGAATCATATCAGCAATAAAATCTTTTATATTCACAGGTATATTTTGTACATTAGATGTTGAAGGAACAACAGGCATAGTACTATTACTGATGGACACATTCTCTGCATGTAAAAGCTTATCATGACAACTATTACCTACCACAGCTGGAGATATAATCTCCACAAATTTACAACAAATGCACTTAGCTTTGGTAGAACTGTTATCAGGCAGCGGGGTTCCAACAGTGGTTTCTGAGACAGGATCAGATTGAGACATCTTGCAAATGTAAGAGAAAAAACAACATATAAAGCAAAATTATCAATTTCCTTATATGGCATTTTCAGGAATGGGAAAAAAATGCAATCAGCATAGCCCTCTAACATAGAAAAAGGCAAGAGGCACATAGGTATGGGGTTTTAAATAATGAAATTATTTGGCGCCAAGTATGACGCACAACATAACTGACATTTTTTTTGGTGCTAACAACATCCGGAAATGACACACTCGCGTCATTGACGATGCAACCTTGAGCAAGGAACTCAGTGTCAACTAAGACACCGGAAATGACGAATTTGCATCATCGGACGTAACTTCATGCCCAAAAAATTCTCGCGCCAAGAATGACGCAATAAACTTCGGCATTTTGCGCCCTCGTGAACCCAATTTTGCCCGCGTAATTTAAAGAGAAAACAGTTAATAAAAAAAAGACTATACCCCAGGTAAGAAAAAATATTTTCCTAAATATGCTTTTCCCAAATATGAAACTGACAGTCTGCAAAAGGAAATAGACATAAACCTGACTCATGGCAAATATAAGTACAATACATATATTTAGAACTTTATATTAATACATAAAGTGCCAAACCATAGCTGAGAGTGTCTTAAGTAATGAAAACATACTTACCAAAAGACACCCTTCCACATATAGCAGATAGCCAAACCAGTACTGAAACAGTTATCAGTAGAGGTAATGGAATATGAGAGTATATCGTCGATCTGAAAAGGGAGGTAGGAGATGAATCTCTACGACCGATAACAGAGAACCTATGAAATAGATCCCGTGAGGAAAATCATTTAATTCAATAGGTGATACTCCCTTCACATCCCTCTGATATTCACTGTACTCTGAGAGGAATCAGGCTTCAAAAATGCTGAGAAGTGCATATCAACGTAGAAATCTTAGCACAAACTTACTTCACCACCTCAATAGGAGGCAAAGTTTGTAAAACTGAATTGTGGGTGTGGTGAGGGGTGTATTTATAGGCATTTTGAGGTTTGGGAAACTTTGCCCCTCCTGGTAGGATTGTATATCCCATACGTCACTAGCTCATGGACTCTTGCCAATTACATGAAAGAAATGTGCTCTTACCTGTTGAAACTGACACCTATCCTGAAATGACTACCCTTTTAAGATGATTTGCTAAATGTGTCATCTAAGATAATCACATGATGAAGAGGCTCAATGCCATTCTACAAGGGCAGTTTCTACTTCTTCGTACAGCTAAAGCATGTTTCTTCTTACAAATTTATAAAGCAGCAGTGTGTTGTGTTTTTTCTTCACACATTAATGAAACATTAGAAACTAAATGAGTATACATCTTCTGAGGCAAAGTTTGGGTGAAAGCTATTTCTTTCTATATTTAATTATATTACTGCTTGGTAAATCTTCATTGATGAGTAAACCTTGGGTGAGCCAAGATAATAGGCAAATAAATCATACTAACTTAAGCACCCAAGATGACTCCTTTCCCATTGTTAATTTGTAACTCTTGATATTCCCTAACTCCTGATTGCACTCAAAAATTACATTTTGTTTTCTCTGATCATGTCAAATAGGAAGTGCTATATAAACCATGGCATTTCCTAAAATGAAACACACTCTGGAAAGGGTAGCATTCTGCATTCAGCAATAACAGGTCTGCACTTCAGAACGTGTCCACTGGAGTAGTGCTGAAAACTGCTTAAGTCCATCAGTGGATCCTGGGTTTCTTTTTAGGTTTACCAACCTATGGCATTCTTTAAAGATAAAAATGGTGTACAATCTATTATTTGTTCCTCTTTATCTGATGTTTCTTCTGGATAAGGTTATTTGTTACATCTGATAATGACTCTACTCTGTCTGAGAATCAGAAATGCAGGAGTGAAGTCTACTACTTTAAATAGAGCAGGTGGTACAGCTTTTTGTTGACTGTTCTTTCCAACTTGTCAATAGATTATAAACAATGTTTGGTAGTATTGATAATGAAGGTACTATGTACAAAAGATGCCACAGGAGCTTAAAAAGAAAAAAAAGTATTGTGGCTTCACCTGAAATTTACTTGTGGCTCAAGTAAATTTCAGAATATTCACAGGTTTGGTGTCCCTTTATGTGTACATAATATAGCTGTTCTTCTATGTCCATGTAAACTCTCTCGCCTCAGTTTGTTGCTTCATACACATAGATTGCTTCCTCTCATCTAGAAAGTAGAACCATACAGGGGGAAATATTAGTAGTGTAGTACAATTGATAATGTTTGTTACATCTAGGGCCGCTCAACCATGGGACTACATGAGTCCAACAAAGCAGGTAGCCCTTGACAAGGGGCAGCACTTCAGTGACTGAGTCAGTCACTGTCAGACACAAGACCACCCTTGTCCTCTTTCCATGTGGGAATTTGCAGGCTCCCAGCAGCATAACCTCATGCACAAAGACACAGAACTTGTCAGGGGCGACATTTAAGGTGGGACAAATGCCCGTCATCCCTAACTACCTCGCACTAATTGTGCATAAGCATTGGTTGCATGCAAGTAGGCAGGCTTAGTACGTTAATATGCTTATCAGTAATGTTACTACTGGGGGGCATTATTTCATTCTTGGATCCAGGGAGCACAATATCTTGATATCAAGTTACATCAAATAAAAATACACTAACTCAATATACGGATAAGCAGCATGCACATCAAATGAACAGATCTGCAGCTTAACCATTTGAGTGCTAATGACGGCTCTGAGCCATCACAGAGTTTCTCACTCTGGTGCTAATGACGGCTCAGAGCCGTCATAAGCACTCTCCCCCCTTGAGGGAGATCTTGGGGCTCCTAACCGCTCCTACCCCGGCGATCATTCCTGTAGAGTGACAGGAATCGCCGGGTCTTCACGTGATGCACGGTGACGTCACGTGCAATACCGTGATGACATCACCGCGCAACTTTATTTATACTTAACAATGTTAAGTATAGGAGCATGCTGCTTAGAAGCCTGTATCTCAGGCATCTAAGCAGCTACAGACCCCAAAGACCCACGGTTGGAAAGGTAATCGCCTAACCTTTCCAACAGTGTAAGTATTGGGGGACTGTAAAAAAGTTAAAACATTTTTTTTCAAAAATAAAAAAAAAAAACATAGAAAATATTAGCACCCAGGTGGGAAAGTGCTTTGCACTCAAAGGGTTAAAGGGGAAATATACTATAAAATGACTCCTTTTTTTTTACGTGTTACAAATGATCCATTTACCTGCTGGAGTGTATAAAAATGTTTACAAATAGTTCCTTTACTTTTATTTTGACATTTGAAATAACTGTTTTTGCCTGTTGAAATCAGCACCCATACTAACTTATTCAATACTGTAATATTGGTTATTGAACAACTATGTAGCCAATACACAGCAGTAGAAATCATCATCCCAATCGGGAATGGGAAAGAGAGCCTAGCCCATTTGAAAGGGTGTTGCTGCAGCTGCTTTAAATAAAAATAACTTTTATCAGTTCTTTGTCTCAACAATTCCCACATGCTGAACTCCCCGTCTGACATAATTACAGCACCATTCCAGATGCTTGCCTCTGAGTTGATTTTTTATTCTAACAATATTGTAAAAATACATTTTTTGGTGACATTATAATAATTGTAGATTTGATGTAATTACACAAGGAAAGCATTATATTAAAAAAAATCTGCAATAGAGCTAACTCGTGTAGGAGAAACACCTATTCAAAATAAATAAGTAAATAAAAAGTTTTGACTTGTATGGGTGTGTATGTATAAAAGATCAGGGTCTTTCATACAGGTGGTGAGAGTTCATAATCAATTACTCCTGGGAATTACTCTTGTCTACCACTAGGAGGGGGGAATGATTCCCAAACCCCAAGAGCCCTATAAAATTCATCCCACCTCCCACATACCACAATCTATTGGTGCTCTAAGCCAGGTAATCCATTTACTCCTTCTGCAAGGTTTAAAAAGTTATATCCTTTATATATTGATTTGTGGGGAACAGATCCCAAGGTTAATATGGCCAATTCCACTCTGAGTAAACATGCTACTATTCCTTTGGAAGAAAGAACTGCTTTTAAAGACCCTTTAGATAGAAAATTGGAGTGTTTTCATAGAGCATTTTACATGCAGGCTATATTCTCATGCCAGCTATTTCTATTGCTGGTGTAGCTGCTGCTGCTTCTACTTTCTGGTTGTCTAGTCTTCTAGATCAGTATTCTGATGAGTCTGCTAGTGCAAATCTTTTGGGTTTACTCAATAGTGCCAATTCTTTTATTTGTGATGCTTTATTTGATATTATGACGATTAATGTCAAAAGCATGACTTTGGCAGTCCTTGCCAGGAGAGCTTTATGGCTTAAATCCTGGTCTGCTGATATGGTGTCAAAATCCAGATTATTATCTCTCTCCTTTCAGGGAAAAAAATGATTGGTTCTGATCTAGATTCTATAATATCTACTGTTACTGAAGTTAAATTGGCTTTTCTTCTTCAGGACAGGATGTCTAAAGGGAAATCTAAAGTTTCTATTTGTTTTTGTTCCTTTGTCAGAATAGGGAACAAAAGGTTGACTCCTTTGCTCAAATGCAAGGCACTTCTGGCACAGTCTGGAGAACCTAGGTGCTAAGGCAAACAAGTCAAAGCAGGGTAAGAAATCTTTCCCTACTACCAAAACTGCATGAAGGTGCAACCCCCGATCCAGAGGTTCTGGTAGATGGCAGATTAAGCCTCTTTCAGAGTACTTGGTTTCTGTCTGCTCCAGACCCCCCTGGGTTCTGAATTTAGTTTCTCAGTGATATCAAATAGGATTTAGAACAAGGCCTCCCAGAGGAAGTTTTTTCTGTCCAATGTTCCAAGAAATCCTGTAAAAGTTCAAGCTATTTTCTAGTCTGTCTCAAATCTGGAAGCTATGGGAGTGATTGTTCCAGTTCCTTTGCGGGAACAAAAAATTGAATTTTATTGAAATCTCTTCATTGTTCCAAAGAAAGAAGGTACTTTCAGACCAGTTCTGGATCTGAAAGCTCTGAATAAGTTTGTAAGCATTCTATTTTTCAAAATGGAAACTATTCAGACTATTCTGCCTTTTGGTCAGCAAGTTTAGTTTAAGGAAATGTAAGGCAGATTGCCTGGAATGCACATAAGGGTTAAGGCCAAGACAGAGGAGTGGGTGTGTTCTGGTTTGTGTGTGTGTGTGTGTGTGTGAAACAATGTTGCAGATAGAGAGGAGGGGTTCTAGCTTACCTTCTAAGCCCTGTACAGGAAGTACAAGTCCTCTTTCTGCTGGTTTCTTCAAAGTTTTCACATGAAGCGTTCAAGGAGATCTAAGGTACCTCCAAAGCGAATCATGGAGGCTAGGGAGGAACCTACAGAGAGAGAAGTTATAGAGGAGAGTGATGAAGCTGAGGAATGGATTGCACCATCCCCTGAAATGGTGGGTTGAACCCCTTTGTTTTCTCCTTCCCATGTCCCTCCCCATGGTGAGCCTAGTGAGGGTGGTAGCGCTACGACTATGCCTGAGATCTCTAATCAGGCCTTGTTGGAGGCCATTAACCAGGAGGGTGGATGCGGAGACAATGTAGGCCCCTCAGATGTGGCGTCTGAGCCTGTGGGCCCTGTGGTTTATGCTGGCACCTTCTCATGGCGATGCGGTGGCCGGTACTTCGAACTTAGCCTCCGGTCCCTCTAATGTCCCTCCCAGTCCATCCGTCATTTTTCCTGGCCCTCCCTAGGTCACTCCTGGTACCTCGTGGCCCCATAATTTCCCTACTATAGTTGGTGGGTATAGTGGGAGCGCCAGGGCCTTACCTGGGCCTTCCGTAGCCTTGTCCCACGAATATATTGTGGCGGCGGTGGCCCTCTTCCAAATGCTGGCGTTGGCAATGTCCGGGGCTCCGGGTGGGTGCCATTTGGCCCATGGTTTGGTGATCAATGTTGCGCATGCTCCTCTGATGGTTTCGGCCTTCTCCGTGTCGACTTCCGGTCTTGGGTCCTCCAGCAGTGGTACTTCCGGTGACGTCACTTCAGGTTCCTCCATTCGATGCCCGGCCATGAAGAGGAGTGCATTGAGCTTTTTGTTGACTGTTCTTTCCAACTTGTCAATAGATTATAAACAATGTTTGGTAGTATTGATAATGAAGGTACTATGTACAAAAGATGCCACAGGAGCTTAAAAAGAAAAAAAAGTATTGTGGCTTCACCTGAAATTTACTTGTGGCTCAAGTAAATTTCAGAATATTCACAGGTTTGGTGTCCCTTTATGTGTACATAATATAGCTGTTCCTTCTATGTCCATGTAAACTCTCTCGCCTCAGTTTGTTGCTTCATACACATAGATTGCTTCCTCTCATCTAGAAAGTAGAACCATACAGGGGGAAATATAGTAGTGTAGTACAATTGATAATGTTTGTTACATCTAGGGCCGGCTCAACCATGGGACTACATGAGTCCAACAAAGCAGGTAGCCCTTGACAAGGGGCAGCACTTCAGTGACTGAGTCAGTCACTGTCAGACACAAGACCACCCTTGTCCTCTTTCCATGTGGGAATTTGCAGGCTCCCAGCAGCATAACCTCATGCACAAAGACACAGAACTTGTCAGGGGCGACATTTAAGGTGGGACAAATGCCCGTCATCCCTAACTACCTTCGCACTAATTGTGCATAAGCATTGGTTGCATGCAAGTAGGCAGGCTTAGTACGTTAATATGCTTATCAGTAATGTTACTACTGGGGGGCATTATTTCATTCTTGGATCCAGGGAGCACAATATCTTGATATCAAGTTACATCAAATAAAAATACACTAACTCAATATACGGATAAGCAGCATGCACATCAAATGAACAGATCTGCAGCTTAACCATTTGAGTGCTAATGACGGCTCTGAGCCATCACAGAGTTTCTCACTCTGGTGCTAATGACGGCTCAGAGCCGTCATAAGCACTTTCCCCCCTTGAGGGAGATCTTGGGGCTCCTAACCGCTCCTACCCCGGCGATCATTCCTGTAGAGTGACAGGAATCGCCGGGTCTTCACGTGATGCACGGTGACGTCACGTGCAATACCGTGATGACATCACCGCGCAACTTTATTTATACTTAACAATGTTAAGTATAGGAGCATGCTGCTTAGAAGCCTGTATCTCAGGCATCTAAGCAGCTACAGACCCCAAAGACCCACGGTTGGAAAGGTAATCGCCTAACCTTTCCAACAGTGTAAGTATTGGGGGACTGTAAAAAAAGTTAAAACATTTTTTTTCAAAAATAAAAAAAAAAACATAGAAAATATTAGCACCCAGGTGGGAAAGTGCTTTGCACTCAAAGGGTTAAAGGGGAAATATACTATAAAATGACTCCTTTTTTTTTACGTGTTACAAATTATCCATTTACCTGCTGGAGTGTATAAAAATGTTTACAAATAGTTCCTTTACTTTTATTTTGACATTTGAAATAACTGTTTTTGCCTGTTGAAATCAGCACCCATACTAACTTATTCAATACTGTAATATTGGTTATTGAACAACTATGTAGCCAATACACAGCAGTAGAAATCATCATCCCAATCGGGAATGGGAAAGAGAGCCTAGCCCATTTGAAAGGGTGTTGCTGCAGCTGCTTTAAATAAAAATAACTTTTATCAGTTCTTTGTCTCAACAATTCCCACATGCTGAACTCCCCGTCTGACATAATTACAGCACCATTCCAGATGCTTGCCTCTGAGTTGATTTTTTATTCTAACAATATTGTAAAAATACATTTTTTTGGTGACATTATAATAATTGTAGATTTGATGTAATTACACAAGGAAAGCATTATATTAAAAAAAATCTGCAATAGAGCTAACTCGTGTAGGAGAAACACCTATTCAAAATAAATAAGTAAATAAAAAGTTTTGACTTGTATGGGTGTGTATGTATAAAAGATCAGGGTCTTTCATACAGGTGGTGAGAGTTCATAATCAATTACTCCTGGGAATTACTCTTGTCTACCACTAGGAGGGGGGAATGATTCCCAAACCCCAAGAGCCCTATAAAATTCATCCCACCTCCCACATACCACAATCTATTGGTGCTCTAAGCCAGGTAATCCATTTACTCCTTCTGCAAGGTTTAAAAAGTTATATCCTTTATATATTGATTTGTGGGGAACAGATCCCAAGGTTAATATGGCCAATTCCACTCTGAGTAAACATGCTACTATTCCTTTGGAAGACAGAACTGCTTTTAAAGACCCTTTAGATAGAAAATTGGAGTGTTTTCATAGAGCCTTTTACATGCAGGCTATATTCTCATGCCAGCTATTTCTATTGCTGGTGTAGCTGCTGCTTCTACTTTCTGGTTGTCTAGTCTTCTAGATCAGTATTCTGATGAGTCTGCTAGTGCAAATCTTTTGGGTTTACTCAATAGTGCCAATTCTTTTATTTGTGATGCTTTATTTGATATTATGACGATTAATGTCAAAAGCATGACTTTGGCAGTCCTTGCCAGGAGAGCTTTATGGCTTAAATCCTGGTCTGCTGATATGGTGTCAAAATCCAGATTATTATCTCTCTCCTTTCAGGGAAAAAATGATTGGTTCTGATCTAGATTCTATAATATCTACTGTTACTGAAGTTAAATTGGCTTTTCTTCTTCAGGACAGGATGTCTAAAGGGAAATCTAAAGTTTCTATTTGTTTTTGTTCCTTTGTCAGAATAGGGAACAAAAGGTTGACTCCTTTGCTCAAATGCAAGGCACTTCTGGCACAGTCTGGAGAACCTAGTGCTAAGGCAAACAAGTCAAAGCAGGGTAAGAAATCTTTCCCTACTACCAAAACTGCATGAAGGTGCAACCCCCGATCCAGAGGTTCTGGTAGATGGCAGATTAAGCCTCTTTCAGAGTACTTGGTTTCTGTCTGCTCCAGACCCCCCTGGGTTCTGAATTTAGTTTCTCAGTGATATCAAATAGGATTTAGAACAAGGCCTCCCAGAGGAAGTTTTTTCTGTCCAATGTTCCAAGAAATCCTGTAAAAGTTCAAGCTATTTTCTAGTCTGTCTCAAATCTGGAAGCTATGGGAGTGATTGTTCCAGTTCCTTTGCGGGAACAAAAAATTGAATTTTATTGAAATATCTTCATTGTTCCAAAGAAAGAAGGTACTTTCAGACCAGTTTCTGGATCTGAAAGCTCTGAATAAGTTTGTAAGCATTCTATTTTTCAAAATGGAAACTATTCAGACTATTCTGCCTTTTGGTCAGCAAGTTTAGTTTAAGGAAATGTAAGGCAGATTGCCTGGAATGCACATAAGGGTTAAGGCCAAGACAGAGGAGTGGGTGTGTTCTGGTTTGTGTGTGTGTGTGTGTGAAACAATGTTGCAGATAGAGAGGAGGGGTTCTAGCTTACCTTTCTAAGCCCTGTACAGGAAGTACAAAGTCCTCTTTCTGCTGGTTTCTTCAAAGTTTTCACATGAAGCGTTCAAGGAGATCTAAGGTACCTCCAAAGCGAATCATGGAGGCTAGGGAGGAACCTACAGAGAGAGAAGTTATAGAGGAGAGTGATGAAGCTGAGGAATGGATTGCACCATCCCCTGAAATGGTGGGTTGAACCCTTTGTTTTCTCCTTCCCATGTCCCTCCCCATGGTGAGCCTAGTGAGGGTGGTAGCGCTACGACTATGCCTGAGATCTCTAATCAGGCCTTGTTGGAGGCCATTAACCAGGAGGGTGGATGCGGAGACAATGTAGGCCCCTCAGATGTGGCGTCTGAGCCTGTGGGCCCTGTGGTTTATGCTGGCACCTTCTCATGGCGATGCGGTGGCCGGTACTTCGAACTTAGCCTCCGGTCCCTCTAATGTCCCTCCCAGTCCATCCGTCATTTTTCCTGGCCCTCCCTAGGTCACTCCTGGTACCTCGTGGCCCCATAATTTCCCTACTATAGTTGGTGGGTATAGTGGAGCGCCAGGGCCTTACCTGGGCCTTCCGTAGCCTTGTCCCACGAATATATTGTGGCGGCGGTGGCCCTCTTCCAAATGCTGGCGTTGGCAATGTCCGGGGCTCCGGGTGGGTGCCATTTGGCCCATGGTTTGGTGATCAATGTTGCGCATGCTCCTCTGATGGTTTCGGCCTTCTCCGTGTCGACTTCCGGTCTTGGGTCCTCCAGCAGTGGTACTTCCGGTGACGTCACTTCAGGTTCCTCCATTCGATGCCCGGCCATGAAGAGGAGTGCATTGAGTTCCCCAGGCGGCTCTGCAGGTAAGAAAGGAGTGCCGCGTGGGGGAAGTTTGGCTCCGGGGGGATAGGCCTACAGGGGCGATGGGGGGCTCAGGGTGTTCAGGGTCATAAGGCGGTTGAAAAAGGGGGCAACGGAGCTGCTAGGGGGCAATATGCAAATTCTAAGGGGCAATATGGAACCCAACTTGGTTCAGGTGCTTGGGAAAGGGGGGCTAATAAAAGCGCTAGTACACGGTCAGGGGCAAAGGCCTCAGCGGGCAAAAATAAAGGTGCTGTGACACCTATTAGGACCAGTACGAGCAGGATGAAGGATGATAACATGGATTCTGATTCCACGGGCATGGAGATTGGCACGGATGATGGCAGCATGGATGGGATGGAATGTTATGATAGGGATGGTAGGCCTCAGCGTGCGGCCGCGGTTCCAACCACCGCTAGGAACGTAGTTACTAGGTCGGCTGCTAGACAGGGTACCCCATCACAATTTCATAGTCTAGATATGGAATTAGCGCCAACTAGAAGTCGCAAGAAGGCCCCTTCCCAGGCCCGAAGACAGTACACTTCAGTGAGGACATTGAGGATTTTTCTGAGGAAGAGCAGAGTGTGCATGTTGGAGAGGGGCATGGCAAGTGCCCATGTGGGCCCAGAGTGCCTGAGGGGGAGGAGAGCAGTGTGCGTGCAGGGGGAAGGGGAGAGCTGAACTTCCCCTGCATGGTACTCCTCTCTTGCATTCTGTTTTTCAGGATAGCAACATGGCAACTACTGGCGATTCCATAAGTGACATGGAGAGAGGAACAGAGGGTGGTGCTGATTCACTGGTGTCAGAGGATGAGCGTTCATCAACTTTGGGCGTGGTGGCGATACTGCCTAGGACGGGGTTGCAAAGCGGTGAGTCCTCAGTTTCAGTGGGGTTCAGGGGTATCATGTGATCCTTGGATGATTCTGGTACAGAGAATGACAAGGAGTTGGGTTTAAATGCTAAGGGTCATAAGCGAATGTACAAAATGCTTAGGTGACTAACAGAGGAAAGAAAGGCTGCTAGGAAGGGGTTGCAAAGATCTTCAGAACCTGTTCCCTCTGAGAAGTCTGATAGGGCATTCCAACCCAGACTCAGAGTCAGTGAGGTGCGTGGACCTGCTAACCGCAAGGTGGCACTCCACAGTGATACACACTCCTGGTCCTCTTATGATCTACACGAACATCTTAAAATTAAGACGGTTCAGCGCATTCGTTGTTTCAGAATATACTCTTCTTGCTTTTTGGAGAAGAGGCCTGATCAGTGTTTAGCCATATTAAAATATATTTAAAACATGGAAATTATTGCAGAATATTATCGTGATGGAGCCTGGCGGGATTATGACGAAGAATTTCGCAGGAAGATGGTAGGTAACCCTCTTCTGGACTTTGGATGTGTGGAGATGCAGCTTTGGGCCCGGCTGGGTCCTGAGAAGGTCCCGGGGACCACTGTTCCCCCGCCAGCGGGAACACACCAGGTACATTCTGCTAGTAGGTTTTCGCAGACACCCCACCGGGGTCTGTTGGAAATTTCAAGATAAGCACTGCACGCTGGGAGCTGCGTGATCCTTTCGGCACATGTGCCGCAACTGTGGGGGACCTCAACCGGCCACAGATTGCATCAAGAAAAGAGAGAAGCAAGATAGGGTTGGACCAGGAGGCCCTGCTGTTGGTAAGACCAGACACCCCACTGAGGGTGGCCGCAATTAGACCTTGGCTCACGCTGTACCCTGATAGATAGCCTTGCTGGGGTTGGGCCTCCAGGAAGGTTTCATTATTCCGGTACAAGGTAAGGTTAAAGGTTCTGCGGGTCGCAGGAACCTGAAATCTGCTTACCAGTTTCCAGATGCATTAAAGGAGAAATTTGGTATGGAAGTTTCGCTAGGTCTGATGTCTGGACCATTTAGGATAAAGCCGATATCGGGATTGGTTATTTCTCCTTTAGGGGGTCATGCCAAAGAAAGACCCAGAGAAGTTCAGGATGATTCAACACCTTTCCTACCCAAAAGGCAGGTCAGTCAATGACGCTATACCACAGGAATTGAGTACAGTTCATTATCAGTCCTTTGATGATGCCCTAAGGGTGGTTCGGAGGTCGGGTCAAGGTGCCTTGCTGGAAAAACTGGATGCAGAATCTGCCTTCCGTCTGCTGCTGATTCACTCATCTTCTTTTTATCTAATGGGTTGTTTTTTCAACAGATCGTACTTTGTCGACCGTTGTTTACCCATGGGGTGTTCAATTTCCTGCGACTATTTTGAGGCCTTCAGCTCCTTCTTACATTGGGCTGTTGCCAAGGTGGCGTGGGAGGATAAAATTGCTCATTATCTGGATGATTTTGTATTGGTGGGCAGACAGGGCTCCAGGGAATGTGAGTTACTGTTGCACACTATGAGAATGTTAATGACTAAATTCGGTGTTCCCTTGGCAGAGGACAAAACTGAGGGCCCTTGTACATGTTTTACGTTCTTAGGGATAGAAATTGACTCTGTAGCCGAGGAATGCAGACTCCTGGCGGATAAAGTCCAGAAGATGCTTGAGGAAGTGAGAAGAATTGCTTTTTGGCCTTTTTGCACGTTAAAAGAGCTGCAATCCCTTTATGGTCTGCTCAACTTTGCAGGGCGAGTCATCCCTATGGGGAGAATTTTTCTGAAAAGAATGGAGCGATTGTTGCCGGGGGTGACCTCCCCTAAGGCAAGAATTAAGGTTAACAAAGACATGAGGGACTATCTCCAGATTTGGGATCAGTTTCTTAGGGAATTCAATGGGGTTTGCATTTGGCGCAAACCTTAGACGTCTGCACAGTCCATTGACTTTTATATGGATGCTGCAGGATCCTTTGGCTACGGAGCTTACCTAGATGGTAGGTGGAGTGCTAAGCCATTGCCAGAGGAATGGACCGTTAAAGGGCTTACCAGGGACATGTGCCTCCTGGAGCTCTTTCCCATTCTGTTGGCGTTGGAGATCTGGGGAGATGAACTTAAAAACAGTTCCGTGGTTTTTTGGATGGACAATATGAGTGTGGTCTTTGCCATCAATGGACTCTCATCTTCATCCCCAGCAGTGGTAAGATATCTTAGGATTCTGGTCTTGGGGTTCCTTAAGTGGAACATTGAGTTTCAGACTAGGCATGTCCCTGGGGTTGCTAATATTATAGCTGATGGGGTTTCCCGTTTGCAATGGAAAAATTTTAGGAAGTTTGCGCCTAACGCTGCGACTCATGGTGTTCCATGTCCTCCTTTCCTTTGGCAGGTGGCACTGGATGGCAGTCTCTGATTCCACTACTGAAGGCGTCCCTGGCACCTTCCACTTGGAAGTCTTATGTGAGGTATTGGGAAGGATGGGTTTTCTTATGCGATGTTCATTTCCTTCCTGCGCAGGTAAGCAAGAATGGTTGCTGGGATGGCTTGCGGAGCTTAGAACTAAGCAGGTGAAAAAGGGGGCGTGACAGCATGGTTAGCAGCAGTATCCTTTTTCTGTAAATTGTTCACTCTGACGGACTCTTCCAAGATGTTTTTGGTTTGCCAAATTCTTCGGGGGTGGGGGAGGTCAGAAGTGCGACATTCTGGAACCCATAACTGCTGATCGGTTACTGCTTTTGCTTCAGGTTCTACCTGACATCTGTTCCTCGGAATATGAGGTTCAACTTTTTTCCGCAGCGTTCGCCATGGCATTTCATGGTGCCCTTCGAGTGGGGGAATTAGTGCCGCAGTCAAAGATGGCAAAAGTGTGAGGTGTGTTGTGCGAACACGTTCGATTTGCCAAAAATGGGATATTGCTATTTATTCCCAGATCCAAAGTGTATCAGGAGAGTAGGGGTGCTTGGCTGTCGCTCCCTGCGAATCAGGGTTCTGCCAGTTGCCCTTACGTCCTGTTGAAGGCCTTCTCGACCATGCGTCCAGTGGGTCCGCATAGGTTTTTAATTCACCAGGACGATACCCCTCTTACAAGATTCCAATTCCGGAGGGTCCTGGGATGGGCTGCGAAAAAAGCCGGGTTAAATCCCAATACCATAGCTCCTCATTCATTTCGGGTGGGGGCTGCTACGACAGTGGCGTCTTTAGGTTGGTCTGCTGATCGTATCATGGAATTTGGGAGGTGGAAATCTAGGAGATATCAGTTAAATATGAGAACCCTTTTATCCCACTGTTAAGTAATATGGTGTGTTTCTGTTGTGATGTTTTCACTGTTGTGGTATGGACTTAACACTTGTTTCTTTTGCAGGGCCTAGCAGTGGTCTGCTCCGTGTCTGGATTGTGGGGCACTCGTTCGTGCACTGGGCAGCCATCCGAGCATCTACTCGACCTGGAGGACAGCAACAGGGGTTCTCGTCATCTAGGGTGGTGATTAGGTGGTTAGGAAGGAGAGGCCTTTGATGGGTTGGTCTGCCTGGATTGCTGCAAGATGCCATGAAACGTTGGGAGAAACCCCACGTTGTGATCCTCCATTTAGGTGGAAACGATCTTGGTTCAATTCCCGGATGGGATTTGAGTGCGGTGAAACAGTCAGACCTGCGCACCATCAAAGCTTGGATGCCTGGTGTGAGAATGGGATGGTCCAACATTATTCCCAGGTTGACATGGGTCATATGGCCAGCCACAGGGCTGCTTTTCAGGTCATGAAAAAGCTCAACAGGTACGTGAGGAAATTGATGTTTGAGCTTAGGGGCTTTGTTGTGGAGCACAAAAACCATTACGGTAGCTGACGGGAGCCTCTACCGAGGTGACATGGTACATATTTCTGACCATGGCCTGGACCTGTTTATTGAAGACCTAAGACAGTCCCTACTCCTATTTGTGTGAGTTTTGGGTGGTGGCGAGAGTGGCCCTGAATATGTGGGCGATCTCGTGGTGGGTGGAGAGTGTCCGGGGATAGGATGTGATAGAGGTAGAGTGACAGACATTCTTTCCGGCCAGGGGTGAAGTCCTCAGACGCGCGTCTGAGGTGTTCCCTGCCCGTGTAATTCGAAGCCGAGAACTCCCTAAGACATTCAGTATTGCTCTACACTCTGCTTCCTCTCCTGCTGCCCTGATACTGCCCATCTTGTTAGCATGGGTTACTACGCATTAGCTAGTACCTGATTGCCGCCCCCCTGGTCCATGTTTATTCATGCTGGTCGTTTGGTTCCTGTGTTGCCACAATAAACTTGACCTGCGGGTTTTATAACCAAGAAGTTGTTTGTGTGATTATTTCTATGTTAGAAATGAAGTTAAAAGTTTACATTAAACGTTAAGATGTAAATAGTTAAGTTATGATAATTCTTCCCACAGAGGAGTATATGGCATTTAATCCCTTATGTCCACAACATATTTAACAATGCTTACCTTTATGAACCTATTCCCAAAGAACATTTCCAGTTTCTTAGATTTGCTTTACTGGACAGGCATTTTCAGTTTGTTGCTCTACCATTTGGTCTGCCTACAGCTACAAGAATATTCACATAGGTTCTGGGTTCCTATACCCTGATCAGTTCTTATTATCAGTTATTGAAGTGTTTCCATACCGTTATGACATCTCAGTTCAAGCTCCATCTTTTCCTTTAGCATTGCTGGAGGATAATTTTACCAAAAAGTTCTTTGGTTCCTCGGAGAAAAGTAACTTTTTGGGGTTTTCAAAAAGATTCAGTCTCCATGAGTCTTTCTCTAACAGAGCAGAGAAGGTTAAAATTGGTGTCAGCTTGTCTGAACCTTCATTCTCTCTCATTTCTCTCAGTTGCTCTTTGTATGGAAGTCCTAGGTCTCATGATTGCAGCTTCAGATGCAATTCCATTTGCAGGTTTTCACATGAGGCCTCTTCAGCTTTGTAAGCTGTGTCAATAGTGCAGAGATTATACTCGGCTGTCTTAAAGGATATTTTTGGATCCCAGTACAAGTCAGTCTCTAACTTGGTGGTTGGATCATCAGTTTATGATTCAGGGGACTGCTTTTGCTTGTCCTAGCAGGACTGTGATTACCACAAATGCAAGTCTCTCAGGTTGGGGAGCTGTTAGGGGATGCTTGGGATGCAAGGTTTACCAATCAATTTTCTAGAACTCCATGCAATTTTCAGGGCTCTTCAAGCTTGGCCTCTGTTGAAAAGAGAGTTTCATCTCCATTTATTTTTTTATATAGCTGTCATTATATTGTGTTCTTTTATCTTCTTACTGATTTCACACTCAATGAGGTGCAACAATATGCTGTTTGTTTTGTGTGTGTTCAATGCCAGCTATTAAAAAAAAGTTCTTGAAGTCTGTAAAAAAAAAAAGATATTTGTGAAATACACATGCTAGAGGTTGGAAATTCCACTAGCCATGGAGTTTTTAAACCATTGCAGGAGACAAGTAAGATTTTTTTGTGTCTGTATCAATAATTGAAATTGTAACTTTTTCCTAACTGCTCAATTATAAACATTTTACAGCCTTAGACAAAGGGAAGAATTAAACGTTGTGGTTTTTGCATATAATAAACATTATTACACATAAGAAAACATACAGTACAGTAATACTTAAATGTTGGGCATTATTAGTATGTATACAAATAAAAATGTGATACATAGGGCTTTGTAGTATAGAGTTATTGTTTGTTCCACACTCACTAAAGAGGTCAAAAAGCAAAATCTGTAACCTAAATTTTTAAAATGCTGCAAATTGTTGAAACCAGCTATTTGCTTTGCTGCTTTTGCAGGTGGCAAAGGTTTTTGCTTTTTGGCCTACTAGAGAGAGTAGGATAAAGCACAAAGGTGTTTAAAAGGGTAGTAAACATTGTAATTTTTTATCACTATTGTGCAGTATGTGCACAATTAGTAAGGGTAGGTAGTGACTCGCCTGTTTTAAAGTCCCTCTTAACCCTGTACCTGAGGGCTGTCCAACCTTCGGTATTCCTAGACTGTTCTTCTCCTACATACTTGCTGTCTAATCACAGCCAGCCCGCAATTCACTTGCAATGCTTCTGCGCTAGATAAAGCTGACAACTCTATCCAGCATAGGAGCTCACTATATTAAACCCTTAACGAACGAGGACGTGCAAAAATGATTGTTAAGGACGTGCCTGGCACGGCTCGGGTAATATGAGGTCTGTAAGCGATCGCAGTGATGCCTGCAATACTGTTCCTGACTGCTGGGCCCCCAGATTGATCGCTCCCTGGTTGCGATCACTTTCGGGTTTGCACCACGTGGAGCCCAGCAGTGTAGCAGAGCATCGGTAGCCAACGGGCAGGCTTCTGATGCTCTGACTGTGTGCTGAGTGCCTCGAGGGGTCAAGGCAATCAGTAAATTATATTTTTAAGTAAAAAAAAAAAATATATATATATATATTTATATATAAATAAAAGCCATATATACAGTAGCCCCCCTCCTCCATGTGGCTTCAAAGATGGCTCTGCCTGCAGTGCATCATGGGGCTTCTTAGGGTGTCCCTAGCCTGCCTAATCATAGGGGCAGGCTAGGGTCATCCAATCTGAACTTGCCCCGATAATGAAATTTATAATAATAAAAAATTCCATTTGTCTGGTCCTGTCAATATTAGTAAATATTGACTCTGACCAGTGTGGATCTCCCTCCCTCTCTTCACTTGTGTTTTATTGAGAGAGAGAGAGAGAGAGAGAGAGAGAGAGAGAGAGATCTGTGTTTAGGTAGAGAGATTTAGCTAGTAGAATAATTATAGAAATTGTAAAATCTAAAACTTCTTTTCAGAGCCATTAAGCCCTAGCTTACCAGTGATCAGCACTCTCTGTGCATTTTTTAGGGGCAATTTTTTTCAGTATTTTTTTTGTGAGACCCAATGGCTCTTTCCAGAGCTATTTAGCTAGTTTTAGTCAATTTAAACTTAAATTTTGTGTTAATTTTTTTAGTAATTTTTTTGTGTAAAAAAACACAGGAATGGACCACAATCACAGACTGCACTGGGTACACATCCTAAGCCACTGTTAACTCCACAGCCCTGAATACTGACAGACAGCGGCACAGTTCCCAGCAACCCAGGCAGTTAACCCCTGAAAAGCCTGGGTAACAGGCTCGCAGGGAAGCATTACAAACTTTATAAACACAACACACAGAAAACCCGGCACTCGCCAGCAGATTCACCCTAAACCAGCACCCACACAATGCATACTTCCAAACAAACCAACTGGGAACCTCCCAGGGTGACACAGGCTTTTGTAACCTCTCCTATTTAAATACAAAACACAGGAATGGACCTCACTCACAGACTGGACTGGGTACACATCCTAAGCAACTGTTAACTCCACAGCCCTGAACACTGACAGACAGCTGCACAGTTCCTGAACAGCCTAGGTGACAGGCCCACAGGGAAGCATTATAAACACAACACACAGAAACCCCGGCACTCAACAGCAGATAGTAATGTTTAAAAGCAAAACTGGGGGAAGTCAGTTACATTTGGCACCAAAGGATCAAGCCCAGGACCAAGTCAAGGTCTCCCCCTTCCTGGAACCCTAAATCAGCACCCACAAAATGCATACTTTCAAACAAACCAACTGGGAACCTCCCAGAGTGATACAGGCTTTTGTAATCTCCCCTATGTAAATACAAAACACAAAAATGGACCGCACTCCCAGACTGGACTGGGAACACATCCTAAGCAACTGTTAACTCCACAGCCCTGAACACTGACAGACAGCTGCACAGTTCCCAGCAACCCAAGCAGTTAACCCCTGAACAGCCTGGGTGACAGGCCCACAGGGAAATATTACAAACATTATAAACACAACACACAGAAAACTCAGCACTCGCCAGCAGTTACTCAGTAATGTTTAAAAGCAAAACTGGGAGAAGTCAGTTACATTTGGCGCCAAAGGATCAAGCCCAGGACCACGTCAAGGTCTCCCCCTTCCTGGGACCCTAAACCAGCACCCACAAAATGCATATTTAAAAAAAAAAACAACTGGGAACCTCCCAGGGTGACACAGGCTTTTGTAATCTCCCCTATGTAAATACAAAACACAAGAATGGACCGCACTAACAGACTGGACCAGTTACACATCCTAAGCCACTGTTAACTCCACAGCCCTGAACACTGACAGACAGCTGCACAGTTCCCAGCAACACAGGCAGTTAAATAAGGTGAGTGTGATCATGTCACAGAGGACATATAGTGCTGAGAAGGCGTATGCCATCCTTGCATCAGAGTCAGACACCTCAATGTCCGACTCAGACCATAATAGTGACCCTGCCAGGTGCTCAAATACATCACTAGATACAGTGTCAACTGATAGTGATGTATCTGTGGCTGCTAGCCCCCCTGTAAGATGGACATGTATTGCTCCAGCTGGCATTGCTGCTGAGGAGTGGGTAGCGCCTCATTGCCAGAGGCCAGATATCCCACCCTTCACGGAACATCCTGGCATTAATGTGGATGTTGCAGGATTTAGCCCCCAACAGTTTATGGAGGTGTTTCTGGGTGATGATGTATTGGGGAACATTGTCGCCCAAACTAATTTATATGCCCATCATTTCCTTGCTGCAAAGCCTGATTCATATTTGGCAAAGCAGCAATGGGCACCCATCAATGTGCCCAGTGTATGTCGAGGAAGAGGGATGAAATGATTCTACATTTCAAGCACTTCAGTGACAAAAGCATGTGCCCCCCTAGGGAGCATCCATCTGATTACCCACTTTGCACCTGCAAGGAATATATATGCGTGAATGAATCCCTGATGAAGTATAAGATAAAGCTGGGATTCAAGCAGTACATTCCTTTCAAGCGCACCATGTATGGTGTAAAGGTGTATAAGCTCTGTGAGAGCGAGACTGGGTATACTCAGGCCTTCCGGGTGTACAAGGGACAGGATATTCACCTTGACCCTCCAGCTGCAAGATTGTTTGAGACATTTTATTACCCCTGATGAACAAAGGGTACCACTTGTATCTAGACAATTTTTATACAAGTGTCCCTTTGTTCAAGCTACTGTTTTGATACAGTAGCTTGCAGTACAATTAGAAAGAACAGTGCAGGTTTCCCAGGACAACTTGCACGCACCCGGCTACGAAGGGGGGGGGGGCCTCAGCTCTGCATCAAGAGGAGCTGTTGGCAGTTAAGTACAGAGACAAGAAGGATGTATACTTTCTTACCACCATCCACACTGAGAGGACTGTTGAGGTCTCTGTACGTGGCTGAGAGCACAAGGAAGCCAGGCTTATAACCGGCATATGGGTGGGGTTAATCTGGCAGATCAGCTGCTACAGCCCTATCGTATTATGTGGAAGACAAGGGCCTGGTACAGAAAGGTTACAATTTACTTAATGCAGATTGCAACCCACAACGCTTTTTCGTTGTTCAAAAAAAGCAAACCCTGAAATGAAACTGACTTTTTTACAGTTTCAGCTCTAGATCATTTCAGGGATTTTGTACCAAGATGCACCTGCTCCCGGGCGGTGATGGGAGAGAGCAGAGTTGGGGCTACCCATTTTATTTTTAAAATCCCCCCTACTGCGGCAAAGTAGAATCCCCAAAAGAAATGCATAGTCCATACCAAGAGGGGGCAGAGAAAGGACACCACCTTTTACTGTCTTGATTGCTCTGGAAAGCCTGGACTCTGCATTGGGGACTACTTCAAGTGGTATCACACACTGGTCCATTAATAATATAAATGCCCGGGGTTTTTTTGGGGGGGGGGGTTGGTTGGATTGTTTGTTTTTTTTTACTTTTTCTGTGCCAGATTTTTACATTTCACTGTTCAATTTTTTATAAGTTCTAAAATTGGTGCTGTATTTTACCAAAACCCCTGTCAAACATATGCATGGGTGGCATGGGTGTACTCAGGTTGGTGCTGTATTTTACCAAAACCCCTGTCAAACCTATGCATGGGTGGCATGGGTGTACTCAGGAGGTCTTGCAGAAAACAACCTTAAGTGTTTTATTTGCAATAACTTACAACAAGTGTTACAATATGAGTAATTTGCTAAATATGATCAAATATGATCAAATTATATATATGTATTTGTGAGTGTTATATATAAACACCTGTTTATGTACAGAGATAGGGCAATAAATTCCTTTAGTTAAAATAGTTTAGTGAAAAAGTCCAGAAGCCATGTGCGCAGCTGTCCAAAAGTTAGAAATAGCATAGAGGAATAGGTAAAGTGCAGAGATACAGATTACTTTAGAAACAAACATATACATTCAGCTCTTATGAACCAATCACACTCTTAACCAACTCAAAGCATCCACCATTATCCATTTTTGGGTTGTATTAGCTGAAGAGGCCTGTCATTATAGGTATATAAGGTATAGAGAGAAGAGAGAAGGGAGGAGAAGAAAGGAAAGGAAGGAGAGGGCCTTAGAGGTAATTATATTATGTACTTACTTACTTTATAGCTATAAGGTTGTTGTTATGTCTGTTTGCATTTGATGTAAAAAATTGTATGCAGTTATGTCAATATGTTTTATGTAATGTATTTAATGTAACTCATATTAATGATACCATATAAAGAAGCATAGAATATTATATTGTGTGATCTAAGATTTTGGGTGCTGTGACTAATAAAAGTTGTTATATTAAGCTGTCTTTCTCACAAGCAAATTCTTTCATTAATTATTATTATTATTATTAATATAAATATTATATTCCAAAATTAATAATTAATCTTCAATAATTGGCGACCGCTCGGGTATTAGAACCTGTCATGTCCATTAAGGTATAAGATCCGGCATGTATGTTTTATACATATGATGAGGCTTTTAGATGTGTTGGGCTGTTTCAGTCCAATAACAGAATCATAGCATATTCTGCTTATTGTTCTAATAGTAAGTTATATCTTTTTGGAACGATTACTTCTATTCAAAGAATCCTCATAGATTAAATTTGGTTATAATATTTATTTTAATACAATATTTATTTGGGTTTAAATATACATTTATATATGTTTATGCAATAGTCACACATTTGTGTGGAATAAATTCTAGTCATTTTACTTGTAAGCTGCACATGTTGCTTTGATATAGAAATATCTAGTCCCATACTATAGAAATATTGTATTGTAGCCCCTCTAATTAAAACAATAAGCCAGAATTTATATAGTTATATCATGCATGGTCATGTACTGTAAGTATATAATTCTGGATTAATTAGTATTGAATTGTTAATTTTTCCAATGAGCCACAGGAAGCTATGTAAATAAAATCTTGTGGACATAAGCTAAATTGTCACCTTGAAATAAAACAATTACTATTGCATTAATATTCATGCCTAAAGTATTGTATATTATGTGATTTGCTGTTTTGAAACTGTTCTAATAAATAATATTGTCTGTGAGAAATTAAGCATAATTTTGAACAACGCCTATCTCGGTCAAGGAAGAAAACCTAACGGGATAGGATATTAGGTGATGGAAAGGATTTAAAACCTACCCCACACTAACAAAATCACGATATAGTTCTTTGTTTAAAAAGTGTTTGATTAGAGTAACCCTTACGACTAGTGAACATAAGGGAGAGGATCTACACTGAAAATATAAATTTCCCAAATAATATTTTAAAGCATATAAGTATATTAGAAGAACCTGTAAACCATCTAAATTATTTAGGAAAATTGTTTCAAATCTCGCACTCAAAGATATTTGGCGTATTATGAACCCGGATACTCGTGAATTTACGTGTCTTTCTAAAGCACACAAATCCCTTTCAAGGATTGATCTATTCTTAGTAAATGATAGGATTGCAAGCTTAAAAATTAGGGCTAATATATATCCCATTTCGATATCAGATCATGCTCCAATCTCTCTCTCGATTCCTGTTCCAAACCTCACTCATACCCTTCCGCGCTTCTGGTTCCCAAAATATTTGACAAATTATATAAAGTTTAAAGAATTTTTAAGGATGAAGTTTGAAGAATTTGTACATTTTAATCACGATAATATAAATAAACCACTAGTTTTTTGGGAGACGGCAAAGGCCGTGTTAAGAGGAGAAATTACCTCTTATACAATAGCATTAAAGAGAAAAACTAAGAAAAGAGAACAGGATGTATTAAAATGTATTTCTAATGCGTATAACCGATATCTATTAGATAGAACCCCGGAGAACTGGGAAAGTTATACTAGAGCTAAAAAAGAGAGAGATACGCTTTTAATTTATAAATCAACACAAGGTGAGATTAGGCTACAAGCCAAATTCTACAAACATGGAAATAAGTCGGGTAAATTGTTAGCAATGCTAGTGAAGAATGACAGAAGAACTACAGTCATGGAGAGTATACAGGATGAGGACACAGTGGCAACAAATCCTGAAGATATACTTAAAGTATTTACTAAATATTATAGTAATTTATATGCTTTTCAAAACTCTAATAAGCAGCATAGAGAGGAATTTGGGGATAAGATTAGGAATCCAGTTATATCATCTGAAGTATGCTCAAACATGAATGCTCCATTCTCTGAAATCGATAAAGCTGTTAAAAAATTAGTAAGAAATAAAGCTCCTGGACCAGATGCAGTTCCCAATGAACTATATAAAATATTAGGCCATAACATCACACCTTATCTTAAGAATTTATATAACTATTTCTATAGGGAGAATAAATCAATTCCTTCTAGTTTCACGGCTTCCTTGACAATGCTGATTCTGAAGCCGGGTAAGGACCCGACTAAGAAAGAATCTTATCGCCCTATAGCATAACTAAACTCTGATTATAAATTGCTTACTTTTATACTTGCTAATCGACTACAAAGGTTTTACCCACTATAATACATGAAGACCAAGCAGGCTTCATGTATAAAAGAAATTCTGCAGCTAAGATTAGGGAAATTTTTTTGGTGATAGATTTTTATAACAATTTAAAGGAGGCATCGACTCCAAGTAGGAGCAATCTAGTAGACCCCGCGCTTATTTCAATCGACGCTGAAAAAGCGTTCGATTCAATCCATTATGATCACTTAATATTCACCTTGACTAAGTTCGGGTTTAAAGATAACTTTGTCAGTTTTATACGCAATCTGTATAATACACCCATCACAAAAATAATAGTAAATAATTTTCTTTCATCTGAAATTTCTCTTGGAAGAGGAACCCGGCAGGGCTGCCCGCTATCTCCACTTTTATTCAATATATCAATTGAACCATTGGCAATTATGTTACGTCAGCATAAAGAGGGCATTAGAATAGGAGCAAAAGAAATGAAAATTACTCTATACGCAGATGACATTCTTCTCTATGTCTCTAATGTTAGACAAAATATTTCAAAAATACTGTCAATTATTGAGATCTATGGCTCCTTTTCCGGATACAGAATAAATGTCTCAAAATCAGAGATCTTCTGGGTATGGGAAAAAGGGGAGGATAGGTATAAGGCTCCTTTTAGATTAGCATCTGAAGCTTTCAAATATCGTGGAATCATTATATCACGACAACCTAAGACTTGGTATAGTCTTAATATTTCCCCTATAATTGAAAAACTTAAAGAGAGTATGAGGAATTGGCAAAATTTTCCACTTTCAATATCAGGACGAATAGCTTTATTTAAGATGGTCTTATTGCCTAAAATGTTATATGCCCTTCAAAATACTCCGGTGTTGTTGAAAGGGAAGGACTTAAGAGATCTTAATACTTCAATTCGGAGGTTTATTTGGCAGGGTAAAAAGCCCAGAATTTAATTTAAGAAACTTTGTTTAGCCAAAAAGCATGGAGGCTTGGCACTCCCTGATATTCATATATATATAATTTGGTGTTTCTGGCTAGGATAGTGATGGATTGGATAGTGATTGCAGTATATGTAACTAATAATATATTGGAGGATAATATGACCTACCCTTTCTTACCAGTCTCTCTAATCCATTGTGAGCCTAGTAATACACCATTAAGAATTAAGCATCTCAAATCTATATATATGCCTATAATAGCATGGCGAAAAATCCTTTCACTGCTAGCACTGAAGACTAATATTTCTAGATACCAAACAATCCTGGGAAATCCAGAATTTCAAGATGGCTCTCAGTCAAAAGTCTTTCAGAATTGGAGAGATCTAGGACTATCTAAAATAGTTCAGTTAGTAGATATGGAGAATTCTACAATTAAGACATTTAGTACACTGAGGCAGGAATTTAAATTAGAGAATAAAGATTTTTATGCATACTTACAAACCAGACATTATGTTTATACGTTTATTAAGGACTATGAGTGGAGCTGGAATTGGGGAGATCTGGAGATCTGGATCGCTATGGTTAAAAATGGATTCTTCTCAATATCTACGGGATATCAAATAATAATCTCTAGATTGAATGACTTCAACTTTAGAGAGATATCTCTGCAGTGGAGTAAGTTAACTACGGGCGTAGATATTACTATCCCTCATATTAAGAAATCTATTGAACTGGTGACCCAAAGCACGCTATCCTCATCTTGGTTTGAATCCCATGTGAAATTGTTATATAGAACTTATTATACCCCAGAAAAGGGGTTTAAATGGGGTAACTCAGCATTTCAGGCGTGCCCAAAGTGCTCTTATCCACGGGCCAACTTGATACATATGATATGGGAGTGCCCTAAAATTTATCAGATCTGGCAGAAAGTTGCTTTTTGGCCTCTAAATCATTGAAGCTTCCCATTGGTATTCTTAATATAAGACAGATAGTCTGTCTTTGGGATGAGCCACAAAATTTTCAACATAGGAAGTTAATTAATGCAATTATTATGGCAGTCAGAAACCTGATAGTTAGGAAATGGAAGACAACGGATATTCCTAGCTTAGCAGAAGTCAAAAACTACCTGAAAAAACAATATATACTTGAGCAATATAACGTAGATATGAACAATGAAAGAGACATTTGTGCGTTTTTTAAAAAATGGGCACCGTTTATTAAAGGATTTCCTGTGAACGAGAGAGAATATCTTATTTTTCCCTTTAGAAATACGGAGATAGTATTATTGGGGATTTGGTAGACAGGAAGAAATGGGCCAGCAGAGAGATAGAATTACTCCAGATCCTTTTTTTTCCATCTCTCCTCCCCCCCCCTCAAGAAAGAGTAACGTATGAGGGATGGGCCAAAGGAATGGGCCTATAGGTAATACTTAAGTAATAGGATTTAATTTAACAATGGTATCATGAGTAAATATTTTGGATAAAAATCTTTCCAATATGATACAATAGTATTGTATAAAATGCCTGTGTTTGTGATATTATTTTCTACAAATGATATTGTGTAAAGAAATGGTTCTGAAATGGAATGTAGTGATACATTGTAATATAATGGCATGAAGGTGTGTAATTATTATGTGTTTAAAATCTTTAATAAAAAAAAAAAAAGAAGAAGAACCTGTAAGTGCCGGCCAACTAAGGCCTCGCTTCCATTGAGTCGTAATTCAGTTTGCGTGCACTCGCAAACCGATAAATATGCTGTCGGAAGCAATATCGTTTATCGACTGTTTCCAATGGCGCGCTATACCTCAATATCGGCAGCCGGACTTCGGCTGCCGAAAAGATCTTCGCGTCCCATAGAAAGTAATAGAAGCCGTTAATCGATAAATTATACCAGGTTTCCAATGAAAGCGCTAACCGTTAATACACTGTCGGAGGCTGTCGATACATTGAGAAATATTACCCCCAGCTCAACTAGGTGTAAAAGAGGAAAATTGTGCTTTTTGAGACCTATTTTATATTGAAATTATAAAACTTGCAAATAATGCAAGTGTTTTAATGTAGAAATAAATTGTTATAAGTAATATTTATTGTTGTCTCATGTATAGAAATAGTTGAACTTATATTGTAATAGAAATATCAGTATATATTTAAATATAATAATATATGCAACAACATATCTACAGAATGCAAACTAGACCTATGCCTAGGGCAGCAATAAATATTACTTATATTTATGAAGTGTTAAATATAATTATATTAGAAAATAGTATTTGAATGTTAAAAATATGGATAAGTGTTTCTTTATTTTTCTTGAGAGGTGATCACCGGTAAGGAGCACGGACGTTAAACGTAAATTCTATAGTGTAAGGTCGGGTTACCTTAGCAACTAATTGATTTTCAAGAAATCCAACATCAGATGGAAGCGTTAACACAACGTTAACTTACAGCTACACGAAAAGAGCGACTGCACGCTATCCGCAAAATATTTCAATGGAAACCTGGTACTAAAATGGAGCCGTAAATTACTTTTAGCTGTCGGCCGCTTCGGTAGCTTACGGCTCCATTTTTAACGACTCAATGGAAGCGAGGCCTTACTGGGGAGGATATACAAACATAACGAAAAAGGGAATTCATTTTATTTTAAGTTTTTACTCAAGATGGCTACATTATCTGCTTTGGAAAGCTTTGTAGCTACTTACATCCCAAGCCATAAAAGTAATGATTATGCTTGTGATGTTTATGACAAAGAGAATCCCTGGAAATATGTCCAGGATGTATTTGAAAAAGAGATTAATATCTCACAAAAGTCCAAAAAGACAAAAGGAAAAGCAGTTGCAAGTATCTTTGCAGCATGCTTGGCAATGAATGCCAAAATAGAAACATTAAAAAATGAAATGCAAAGTTCCAAAAATATAATAAACAAAAAAGAAAAAGAGATTGACAAATTAGAAATTCAAGTGCAATCTCTAACATCCCTCAATTGTGAAATTAACCAATCCAAACAGGAGAGTGATAAAAACTGCTTAAATGCAGTAAAAATTATTTGAAACAGAAAAAGAAAAGGATCACATATGCAATGCATATTCTGTGGTACAAAATGAATTGGAAAATATTAAATTGGGGAATTCTGCTGAAAATTCCAAGTGCTTTAATGTGCTGCAGCAAAGCACTTCAGTTATTTGTGCTAAAAATAATGATGATTCCTCCACCTTCACATTTGCATGTTTAACAGACAATAATGATACAGTAAGGAGTGGTGGGGAATGCATTTCATCTAGCCAATTCAGCTATGATTTACCTCTTGCCACAAGTAAAGCTAATAGCAAACTCACAGGCGACTGTTCCATTATTATGGATACAGTAAATAGTGGCAATGGAGAATTTAAAAACATAAATAAATCCCCTGCTGTTGTAATATCTGTGTGTCCTCCTACTGGTGGTCAGAATACAGAGTTAGAAAATATAAGTGTGAGACATCTAACAGCATGCCTGATTAATTTTCAAACCTTTGACACACAATCCCCTAAAACACTCATGGTTGTGGGTAATTCAATGGAATCTATAAATATTCTTAGTGCTAACGTCAAAATCAGCCACTGTACTGGGAGCCAAATTCCCAACCAACAATTCTGCAAATTTCAAAAATGCAAATAATCCACCAGAAAAAGGCCTAGAGATGTCAAATCCTCTAGAGCTAAATGCTTTAAAAAATGATTTACAGAGCAACAAATGGGTAAACATAATGGACACAGTCAATGGTTTTACACTGATGCTGTGTAAACACTATCCACACTGTGAATGTATTTTTCTACATTCTTTGGATAAACAAAAATACACTTGGTGCTTGGATGTATCACATGGTCACCCAGAATTAAATGCAGAATATAAGATCATTCTCACTAAGCTGTCTGCCCTAGAAAGTGTGTTTCAGGCTCCACAGGAAAAACACTCAGGAAATGGAATGAAACAGCAGCAAAGACACTGCAAACGCTCATCTATGGACATAAAGAAATAGGAAGTTTGCCTTCAACTACGGTGAGTGCATTGATATTGGTGTCATTCCTGATAGTAATATACCATTTGGTCCCAAATATATTTAGCTATCCCCATTTCTTTAAAGAAAATTGTTTTAAGCAACAATCGTGCCCATGGGGGGGGAGGATCACTTGCTTGAAACAGAGTGTTCCCATTTGGGTACTCTTATTTGCTAAACGTTAACAACAAAATAGTCTGTACCTGAATTGAGTATTGAAAAACTTATGCCATTCAAACACCATTTTATTCTGTAAGACAGATTCAGGACAGACCAACCCCCAAGTTAGTTTAATGTATATATTATATGTAGATTTACATTTTATATTTTTGTTTAACAGGTATTACAAAAAAAGGAATGACTGATACCAAAAGCAAAAAGCAGAGCCATGACTGGCATCAGATACCAGAGGCACAATTGCATCTAGAGAACCTCCATCTTAAAATAACAGGACTAAAGCCGATTGCTATAATTTAGTTTGTAATAGAACATAACTATATAAAGGTTACTAACAAGTACCTTTACAATGAGTCAATTAATCCTTGTTGCAGCATTTACTGAGAACTCTCACATATCTATGATGATTAAACTACTGTTGCTATATGTAAATGTATATTTTTACAAAATGTATATGGTACCATAGTATACCCCTGCAGGTTTTCATTGTTCATCATACTATTCCATGTAAAATCACAATAGGTGCTAACAGGACTCAGGTAAACTAAGCAGAATGATATACCCTATAGTTTAATAGTCTAAATTTGCAGATTATTATTTTATCTTTAGAATTTCTAGGTCTTAAGATAAAATAATTAAACAACATAGGTTTAAAATGGGTAATTATTTCTTGCTTATTTAATTCAAGAAGGGTATCCTTTTAAATCATCATTGCTACAGTCCTGTTAAATATTATGTTAAGCTATTCACCTGGTATTTCTCAGTAAGTGCTGAATATATATGGCAATCATATGTAATGGAAATCAGCCAGTGTTAAAGATGCAATAATTCCCACTTTAGAAAAATAATATATATGTAGATGTAGGGATATTAGTGTAGGTATTAAATAGCCTCTATTGCAGATATTAACTGGTGTCTATTTAGGTACAAGATATATGTATGAATGTATGTGGTTGATTTATACAGTTTCTGTAGAGTACCAAAAGGTGTTCTGTTCAATCCTAAATTAGGAATGAGGTGAATGTGACTAGGAAATTCTCAGGAGATAAATTTAGGGTTTTTCTACCCTAACATTGGCCACATAGACACTGACACCACATTCAAATATAATCCTCAGTCTTTTGCTGATAAAGAAAAATATTTTTCACAAGTTTTCCACTATTATGACAGTAGATGCTCATCCATCAGCCTTCAAATTGGTGACAACAAGAAACCCACAGACCAGCTCCAGACCAGAGAGAAGTGTACTACCAGCAGCGACAACAAGAAATGCACAGACCAGCTCCATATAAGAGAGTAGTGTACTGCCAGTAGTACAACAAGCAACCACAGACCAGAGAGAAGTCTACTACCAGCAACAAGTAGTAAGCTACTCCAAAAAGATGACTGCAATGCCAAAAGTAAGAGATTGTTTCAAAAGCATGCTGCCTGCAAATCAAAGTCCACAGCATCTGCACAAGAGGGAAGCACATTAGCTGGGAAAAGACTTAGAAGAAAAGCCCAGACCAACTGTAGGTGAGAGAAGTTTCCAATATAATTGCTGCATCAACAAGAGCCTTTGTGAAACTACGGAAGTCATTAAGGAGAAAAGCTTTCTGAAAAGTAAAAGGACATTCCCACATTATGTTTTATTAAATGGGAAAATAAGGGTTACAGAAGTTTAATTGTTGCTGCCAACCCCAACAGTGAGAAAGAGCCTCTGTGACATGGGTGATTACAGACCTCATCAAGAAGGAAAGACTTGCAAAAAGAAAAGGAAGAAAAGAACATTACCATTTTCCAGGTGCCATGGTCAATGACTTATGAGAAGAAGTATTACAGAAGCTAAAGTGTTTCATGAGAAAGAGGCCTATATGGGTCTGTCATGTCCAGTTTCTATGCTAAATTATTGCTTCACCTCACATGAACACATTACCATTGGTTTATATATAAAAAATAGATCATTGTTAGTTTTGTAATTTTCTTTTTATAATTTAGATAGCAAAACTAATAAATAAATAATAATTTAGGATTTTTAACAGATAAGATACAAGCAATTACTCTCATAAGGTGTGGCCAATCCAAAATGTTCTCATGGCCACAAGGGGTCGACTGTTACAATATGAGTAATTTGCTAAATATGATCAAATTATATATATGTATTTGTGAGTGTATATATATATATATATATATATATATATATATATATATATATATATGTATATATATGTATATATGTGTGTGTGTGTGTGTGTGTGTGTGTGTGTGTGTGTGTGTGTGTGTGTGTGTGTGTGTGTGATGTAACTACTTGATGTCCAGCTTGCTGAAAGTCTCTCAAGGACACACCTGTTTATGTACAGAGATAGGGCAATAAATTCCTTTAGTTAAAATAGTTTAGTGAAAAAGTCCAGAAGCCATGTGCGCAGCTGTCCAAAAGTTAGAAATAGCATAGAGGAATAGGTAAAGTGCAGAGATACAAATTACTTTAGAAACAAACATATACATTCAGCTCTTATGAACCAATCACACTCTTAGCCAACTTAAAGCATCCACCATTATCCATTTTTGGGTTGTATTAGCTGAAGAGGCCTGTCATTATAGGTATATAAGGTATAGGGAGAAGAGAGAGGGGAGGAGAAGAAAGGAAAGGAAGGAGAGGGCCTCAGAGGTAATTATATTATGCACTTACTTTATAGCTATAAGGTTGTTGTTATGTCTGTTTGCATTTGATGTAAGAAATTGTATGCAGTTATGTCAATATGTTTTATGTAATGTATTTAATGTAACTCATATTAATGATACCATATAAAGAAGCATAGAATATTATATTGTGTGATCTAAGATTTTGGGTGCTGTGACTAATAAAAGTTGTTATATTAAGCTGTCTTTCTCACAAGCAAATTCTTTCATTAATTATTATTATTATTATTATTAATATAAATATTATATTCCACAATTAATAATTAATCTTCAATAATTTGTAACACAAGCTCTCCTAAATTATTGTCAAAAAGCAATGTGTGTGTAAAAATGAAAATTTAAAAATTACCACCATACACTTTCTCCAATTTTTTGGCTAAAACGGTTGCATCAAAGCACCCCATATACAGTACCTTGGGGTGTCAACGTTTCAAATATATACACTTTCATGGCAATAAATAAAACTGGGGTATGCAATAAGCCCCAAACTAAAGATAGGTCTATCAGAAGAAATACTCTCAATTTCAACTCATATTACAAGTCATACAATTGTAACTGAACCTTCCTAAAATCTTGGCAAACCTATGCATGGGGGACATGGGTGTACTCATTATGTCTTGCAGAAAACAACCTGGAGTGTTTTCTTGAAATACCTTACAACAGGCTCTCCTAAATTATAGTCAAAAAGCAATGTGTGTGTAAAAATGAAAATTGAAAAATTACCACCAAACACTTTCTCCAATTTTTTTGGCTAAACGGTTGCATCAAAGGCATCAAAGCATTCTATATACAATACCTTAAAAATAAGGCCTTTTAGCCTCCAGAGAATCCAACACACCTATATATGGGTTGTATCACTGTACTCAGGAGATGTTGCTGAACCCATATTGGGTTGTTCTTTGGCAGTAACCCTTAAAGTGCTCAGTACATGGATTCTTAAATTGCTATGTGTGTCACAAAAATCAAACTTTAGCATAGATTGGTGGTAAAATGGTTGCATGAAAAGAGTCAAAATACCCAAAGTTTAATACCTTAGGTTGTCTTCTTTTAAAAAATATATACATGTGAAGGGTTATTCAGGGATTTCTGACAGATATTAGTGTTACAATGTAACTTTCACTAATTTTGAAAAAAAAATGGTTTGGAAATAGCAAAGTGCTACTTGTACTTATTGCCCTATAACTTGCAGAAAAAGCAAAGAACATGTAAACATTGGGTATTTCTAAACCCAGGACAAAATTTAGAAACTATTTAGCATGGGTGTTTTTTGGCGGTTGTAGATGCGTAAGAGATTTTGGGGTCAAAGTTAGAAAAAGTGTGTTTTTTTCAATTGTTTCACCATATTTTTATTTATTTTTTATAGTAAAATATATGATATGATGAAAATAATGTTATCTTTAGAAAGTAAATTTAATGGCGAGACAAACGGTATATAAATACCTTAAATGAGTAAGAGGAAAATTACATCTAAACACAAACACCGCAGAAATGTAAAAATAGCCCTGGTCCCTAACGGTATTGAAAAACGGTCTGGTCACTAAGGGGTTAAAGGAATATGAAACCCAAATTTTTCTTTCATACTTCAGATTGAACATACAATTTTAAACATCTTTCTAATTTTCTTCTATTGTCAACTTTACTTCATTCTCTTGGTATCTTTTTAAGTTTAAGAGCGTGCCCATCTCTGGAGCACTATATGACAGCAGCAGTTTTTCAATAAGATGGCAGCACTATTTCCTGTTATGTAGTGCTCCAGATGCCTACTAGGTATAACTTCAACATAAAATATCATGGGAACTAATTACATTTGATCATTGAAGTACACTGGAAACATTTTTAAAACTGTATGCTCTGTCTGAATAACAAAAGAACATTTTGGGGTTGTATATCTCTTTAAAGGGACAGTCAAGTCCAAAAAAAACTTTCATGATTTAAATAGGGCATGCAATTTTAAACAACTTCCCAATTTATTTTTATCACCAATGTTGCTTTGTTCTCTTGGTATTCTTAGTTGAAAAGTAAATCTAGGAGGTTCATATGCTAATTTCTTAGACCTTGAAGACTGCCTCTAATCTGAATACATTTTGACCACTAGAGGGCATTAGTTCATGTGTTTCATATAGATAACATTGAGCTCATGCACGTAAAGTGACCTAGGAGTGAGCACTGATTGGCTAAACTGCATGTCTGTCAAAAGAACTGAAATAAGGGGGCAGTCAGCAGAGGCTTATATACAAGATAATTACAGAGGTAAAACGTGTATTATTATAACAGTGTTGGTTATGCAAAACTGGGGAATGGGTAATAAAGGGATTATCTTTCTTTTTAAACAACAAAAATTCTGGTGTAGACTGTCCCTTTAAGATGAACAATGTGATCAGTCGGGCTGTGATTAGACAACAAGCCTGTCATATTGTTTTGAAAAAACTGCAGTATGCGGCAGTTTAAGAAGAGGCAATGTTGGACTGCTTTGGGGTACAGGACTGGAGGAAGAGGGGCTTTAGAACAGGTCAGTTTCTGTCTCCCCTTACTGTGAATATACTGCCCCTTTAATATTCGTTATAATCTACCATTAGTCAGTAGATATTGCAAATGATAACTATGTAACTTGGTCTCCAAACCAATTGTCCAATCACAATTAGACAATTAAATACAAGTAACCCTGTGTACAGTCCACTTATAAATTATAACTTATATGTTAGAACAAAATTCTGTTTTTATGTCTCTTCAAGACCAGAACTGAATCAATATCTGATAAGTCATCCCTCATTACTGCTCAAATCTTACGCCAAACATAACAATGAAGTATTCTGCAGGATACTTATTTACTTCTGTATAATCTTTCATGCATAACTCCCCATGCAAATCTACTTTTATAGACTAGATGAATTCCTAGCCTTAAGAACTGGCTGTCCAGCTAAAGAGCCGTGACTTTAAAACAATGTTGTGCATTTTTAACCTTTTGTAGACTGGAGTTTTTGCATATTTTATAGTTCTAATCTGAAAGGTTTTCAGCTCCCTTGAGTAATCAAGACTGAATATAATAAATGGGGCCTATTTATTACATCATCAAATTCTAATTAGAGCTGTTACAGCTGTGTGCATTTCATCTGCCTAAGATGATTAATGGAATGGCTTTTAATTAGGTGACATGCTAATCTTTCAAATGAAAGTCAATGATATGTTTTAGCAGGGGAGGCAAACAAAAAAAAATGCACCAAAACAGGTCACAAATGCTATTGGCTAATCAAAAGAGCAGGTTCAAATCTTAGCATCCTCAGTTCTGAATTGTTCCTATCATATTGATTTAGTACAAGTTTATTTTACGCATAATGTCTATTCTCTATACATCTAGCAACTTATATTGTAGCCTATAGTCAAACACCAGCAATTTGTATCTTTGTACGGTTAACTTATCTTATAATTAAAAAGAAAATACATTTCTTCCTTTTCTACATTTACATGTGGGAATATATATTTAATTTATGCAATACATTGCAACATAACTGACTACAAAATAAATGTTAACACATTTAAAACCTTATATTTAGTTAGAAAAATGTCCATGTATTGCAGTCACAGGGCACACACTTTGAAAGGTCACTTAGAAATGTTTAATGTCTACTTTGTTTAATTTGGAACAGATTATTAACAGCATTAGCTATTTCATACTTTGATATTCTTTTAACCTAATTTTGTAACATGCAGGAAATTATTCTCTTCTGTGCTTGTTTTCGCAAGTTGATTAATAAAAATGTTTAAAACAATACAGAAGAAGGTTAAAGTAACTATCTAAAACAGTGTGGGGGGGGCGAGCATAAACTTCTTTGGATTTTAGTGTGGTGGTAGCTGTTTGACATCATTTGATAATCACATGTGTACTCATCCAGCTAGGGTTGCCACAATTGTAAGGAAAATATTATCCTTATTAAAAGAGACATAAAACATCTTTTGGTATAAGCTATGCAGGCATACCTCGTTTTATTGCGCTTTGCAGATGTTTTTTTTTTTTAACAAATTGAAGGTTTGTGGCAACCCTGCATGTTTATTGGCTCGATTTTTCCAAGATATATACACACATATATATATATATATATTTATATATATACATACATACATGAATACACACACACCACCAGCAGCAAAGAGATTATGAGTCGCTGAAGGCTCACATGGTGGTTTAAAGTCGTTTTTAATTAAGGCATGAACATTGTGGTTGTTCTTTAGACATAATGTTAAATTCTGCACACTTAATAGACTACAGTATAGTGTAAAAGTAACTTTTATATGCACTGGAAAACTAAAAATTAGTGTGACTTGCTTTATTGATATGGTCTGGAACTAAATCCACAATATCTCTGAGGTATGCCTGTAGTAAAAACTGAAGTGCTTTCATTTTATTAACCCACCTTGAAGCTGCATATATCTTACTATGTTTCACCTCCTTGTATGTATTCATACCTGATCTTCCGACCATCCAGCACCAAAGCACTTTTTTTCTTTTTCTGAAGCTGGGTAGTACCACCAATCAGAAGTTGTATCACCCACCCCTGTTGATCATATGGACATGCAATCCTGCCTCACGTGCATTTTACCCTTAGTAATATAGTGATGGCTCTTGTATGTGCAGAAAATCCTATCACTACATTGTTAGAGGTGAATATTGTAATAGCAGGTTTTAAAAACAGCCTCAAATTCAATCCTGGAAAATCCCACAATATCACCTTCTACAAAACAAGTTGGTACCAAGAACATTACAGCAGAGCTTACAGTGCTTAAAGCTGAAGAACAAATGATTGATATCGGCTTCAAGTAAATAAAAAACTTTAAACTTTATTCAATAGCAGGTTAAAAAAGCAACAGGTGGCATCCACTTGATACAAGTAGCAAAACGGAGTGCTAGTTCTTACGCGTTTCAGCTAAAGCATGCCATAATCATAGATCTGATTATGCACCTGATTATTTACGTTTAAAAAGAGCATACATCAATTTAATTGGTAAAAGTAAATGATCCTAAACGCTAGTTTGTAATTAACTATATCAATACCACTCTTTATCACTTGTATCACTGTTCAAATGACATAGTTTCAGACTCAAAGGAAGTATATAGTATTAGATATTGAAGGATTAGTGTAGATGTCTCCTAAATGTACTATATTGGGATATTACCTAGTTAACAAAAATAAATGCATCATATACTAAACATTAGCACCTAGATTACGAGTTTTGTCGGTATAGCTGTGCGTGGCTAACGAGCAGTTTATGCTCACCGCTCACCTACAGTAACGCCGGTATTACGTTTTTTTTAAACCCAGCGTTAGCCGCAGAAAAGTGAGTGGAGAGCAAAATTTTGCTTCACATCTCACCTCAATACCAGCGCTGCTTATGGTAGCGGTGAGCTGGCTAAACGTGCTCATGCACGATTTCCCCATAGGGATCAATGGGGCAGAGCTGGCTGAAAAAAAACCTAGAACCTGCAAAAAAGCATTGTTCCGCTCCTAACGCAGCCCCATTGATTCCTATGGGGAAATAAAAGTTATGTCTACACCTAACACCCTAACATGAACCCCAAGTCTAAACACCCCTAATCTTACACTTATTAACCCCTAATCTGTCGCCCCCGCTATCCCTGACACCTACATTATATTATTAACCCCTAATCTGCCGCTCCGGACACCGCCGCCACCTACATTATACTTATGAACCCCTAATCTGCTGCCCCCAACATCGCCGCAACCTACATTATATTTATTAACCCCTAATCTGCCATCCCCAATGTTGCTGCAACCTAACTACACTTATTAACCCCTAATCTGCCGCCCACAACGTCGCCGCCACTATAATAAAGTTATTAACCCCTAAACCGCCGTACTCCCACATCACAAACACTAGTTACATTTTATTAACCCCTAATCTTGCGTTCCTAACATCGCCGCCACCTACCTACATTTATTAACCCCTAATCTGCCGCCCCCAACGTCGTCGCCACTATATTAAATGTATTAACCCCTAAATCTAACTCTAACCCTAACACCCCCTAACTTAAATATAATTTAAATAAATATAAATAAAATTACTAAAATTAACTAAATAATTCCTATTTACATTATTACATTACATTATTCCTATTTAAAACTAAATACTTACCTATTAAATAAACCATAAGCTAGCTACAATATAACTAATAATTACATTGTAGCTAGCTTAGGGTTTATTTTTATTTTACAGGCAACTTTGTATTTATTTTAACTAGGTACAATAGTTATTAAATAGTTATTAACTATTTAATAACTTCCTAGTTATAATAAAGACAAATATACCTGTAAAATAAATCCTAACCTAAATTACAATTACACCTAACACTACACTATAATTAAATTAATTCCCTACATTAAATTAAATTAATTACAATTAAATAAAATAAACTAAAGTACAAAAAAACATACTAAATTACAGAAAATAATAAAATAATTACAAGTTTTTAAAACTAATTACACCTAATCTAATCCCCCTAATAAAATAAAAAAGCCCCCCAAAATAATAAAAATCCCTACCCTATATTAAATTACAAATAGCCCTTAAAAGGGCTTTTTGTGGGGCATTGCCCCAAAGTAATCAGCTCTTTTACCTGTAAAAAAAAATACAATACCCCCACAACATTAAAACCCACCACCCACACACCCAACCCTACTCTAAAACCCACCTAATCCCCCCTTAATAAAACCTAACACTAACCCCTTGAAGATCACCCTACCTTGAGACGTTTTCACCCAACCGGGCAGAAGTGGTCCTCCAGACGGGCAGAAGTTTTCATCCAAGCCGGGAACAAGAGGTCCTCCAGACGGGCAGAAGTCTTCATCCAGATGGCATCTTCTATCTTCATCCATCCGGAGCGGAGCGGGTCCATCTTCAAGACATCTGACGCGGAGCATCCTCTTCTGTCTTCATCCGACGACTAAATGACGGTACCTTTAAGTGACGTCATCCAAGATGGCGCCCCTTCAATTCCGATTGGCTGAGGACAGCCAATAGAATGCAAGCTCAATCTTATTGGCTGATTGGATCAGCCAATAGGATTGAACTTCAATCCTAATGGCTGATTGCATCAGCCAATAGAAATTGAAGGGACGCCATCTTGGATGACATCACTTAAAGGTACCGTCATTTAGTCGTTGGACAGAAGAGGATGTCTTGAAGATGGACCCGCTCCACTCCGGATGGATGAAGATAGAAGATGCCGTCTGGATGAAGACTTCTGCCCGTCTGGAGGACCTCTTCTTCCTGGCTTGGATGAAGACTTCTGCCCATCTGGAGGAACACTTCTGCCCGGTTGGGTGAAGACGTCTCAAGGTAGGGTGATCTTCAAGGGTAATTTAATTATAGTGTAGTATTAGGTGTAATTGTAACTTAGGTTAGGATTTATTTTACAGGTATATTTGTCTTTATTTTAACTAGGAAGTTATTAAATAGTTAATAACTATTTAATAACTATTGTACCTAGTTAAAATAAATACAAAGTTGCCTGTAAAATAAAAATAAACCCTAAGCTAGCTACAATGTAACTATTAGTTATATTGTAGCTATTTTATGGTTTATTTTAAAGGTAAGTATTTAGTTTTAAATAGGAATAATTTAGTTAATTGTAGTTATTTTATTTAGATGTATTTGAATTATATTTAAGTTAGGGGGGGTTAGGGTTAGACTTAGGTTTAGGGGTTAATACATTTAATATAGTGGCGGCGACGTTGGGGGCAGCAGATTAGGGGTTAATAAATGTAGGTAGGTGGCGGCGATGTTAGGGAGAGCAGATTAGGGGTTAATAATATTTAACTAGTGTTTTCAATGCGGGAGTACGGCGGTTTAGGGGTTAATATCTTTATTATAGTGGCGGCGATCTCCGGTTCGGCAGATTAGGGGTTAAACATTTTTATTTAGTGTTTGCGATGTGGGGGGGGGCCTCGGTTTAGGGGTTAATAGGTAGTTTATGGGTGTTAGTGTACTTTTTAGCACTTTAGTTAAGAGTTTTATGTTACTGCGTTAGCCCATAAAACTCTTAACTACTGACTTTTAAATGCGGTATCAGTCTTGACGGGAGAGGCTGTACCGCTCACTTTTAGGAAGACTTGTAATACCGGCGTTATGCAAGTCCCATTGAAAATATGGGATACACAATATTTGTAAGTGGATTTGCGGTATTTTCGAGTCGCAGAAAAAAAGTGAGCGGTACACCTGTACCTGCAAGACTCGTAATACCAGCGTTAGGAAAAAAGCAGCGTTGGGACCTCTCAACGCTGCTTTTTAAGGCTAAAGCAAAACTCGTAATCTAGGTGTAGGTGTTTTAAAAGCAAAGGTTTACTCAAAAAATGTATCCCCTTTAATTTGTTCCCAATGATCCACTTTACCTGCTGGAGTGTATTCAATTGGTTAAAAGTATTTCCTTTACCCTTATATTGGCATTTGAAATAGTTGATGTAAACAAAATTACACTCCCAGTGGGATATAGAAGAGATAAGGTAATAAAATTTGAATTTTCCATTATTCTCTCCAAGTATTGGTTATTGGTTTACGAACAGATATAATATAAATAAGCTTGTACATGTACCAAATGTGATAAAGTAATGAGATCTAATTATACCTACAAGCTCAACCCATTTTATTAGGTTGTGGCTTCAAAACACAAAATCAGATAAATCATATACACAAATAAATCTTAAAAAGCAAATCTCATACATTTTATATTCTGCAGCTGGTAAAAAAAAGTAATTGGAAACACATTAAGGGAAAAACTATTTTATTGTATACTTTAACTTTAATAAATATTGCTCAGCAAGGGACAAATCAAAACTGGAGTATAAAATACAGTTCATTGCATACTTCTCACGCTTGTCATAGATCAAACTAAACACTCGGTAAATGACAAGCACACATATCTCTAACCTCACTATTCCCAATAATTAATTTAATCAAAATCGGAGTTAAAGCCTTTAGACACCAAAGTGTCCAATTTAAATATCCAATAAATTTCTTGTCTAGCAAGAAGTTGCAAATTGTCCCCCCACCCCGTCTCTGTGAACATCTAATAGCCTCTATAGCATTCCATTTGAAATGTGAAACATCCTGGTTATGTACCTGTATGAAGTGACTAGCAAGTGCATAACAAGCTTTAGTATGTGTAATGTAACTCAAACGCTCCCGAATACGATTACGTACATTTCATTTGGTCATTCCCCCATACTGTTTTTTTTGTATTGAGAGCACTCAATTACATAAACAACATACCTAGTGGCATAATTAATGCATCCTTTGATCATAAAAGTTTATCCTGTAACATAGGACAAAAAATGAGTACCTCTCAAAGGCCTAGATTTGGAGTTTGGCGGTAGAAGGGCTGTTAACGCTCCGCAGGCTTTTTTCTGGCCGCACCATAAATTTAACTCTGGTATCGAGAGTTCAAACAAATGCTGCGTTAGGCTCCAAAAAAGGAGCGTAGAGCATTTTTACCGCAAATGCAACTCTCGATACCAAAGTTGCTTACGGACGCGGCCAGCCTCAAAAACGTGCTCGTGCACGATATCCCCATAGGAAACAATGGGGCTGTTTGAGCTGAAAAAAAACCTAACACCTGCAAAAAAGCAGCGTTCAGCTCCTAACGCAGCCCCATTGTTTCCTATGGGGAAACACTTCCTACGTCTGCACCTAACACTCTAACATGTACCCCGAGTCTAAACACCCCTAACCTTACACTTATTAACCCCTAATCTGCCGCTCCCGCTATCGCTGACCCCTGCATATTTTTTTTAACCCCTAATCTGCCGCTCCGTAAACCGCCGCAACCTACGTTATCCCTATGTACCCCTAATCTGCTGCCCTAACATCGCCGACACCTATATTATATTTATTAACCCCTAATCTGCCCCCCACAACGTCGCCGACACCTGCCTACACTTATTAACCCCTAATCTGCCGAGCGGACCGCACCGCTACTATAATAAAGTTATTAACCCCTAACCCGCCTCGCTAACCCTATCATAAATAGTATTAACCCCTAATCTGCCCTCCCTAACATCGCCGACACCTAACTTCAATTATTAACCCCTAATCTGACAACCGGAGCTCATCGCTACTATAATAAATGGATTAACCCCTAAAGCTAAGTCTAACCCTAACACTAACACCCCCCTAACTTAAATATAATTTACATCTAATGAAATTAATTAACTCTTATTAAATAACTTATTCCTATTTAAAGATAAATACTTACCTGTAAAATAAATCCTAATATAGCTACAATATAAATTATAATTATATTATAGCTATTTTAGGATTAATATTTATTTTACAGGCAACTTTGTAATTATTTTAACCAGGTACAATAGCTATTAAATAGTTAAGAACTATTTAATAGTTACCTAGTTAAAATAATAACAAATTTACCTGTAAAATAAATCCTAACCTAAGATATAATTAAACCTAACACTACCCTATCAATAAATTAATTAAATAAACTACCTACAATTACCTACAATTAACCTAACACTACACTATCAATAAATTAATTAAACACAATTCCTACAAATAAATACAATTAAATAAACTAGCTAAAGTACAAAAAATAAAAAAGAACTAAGTTACAAAAAATAAAAAAATATTTACAAACATCAGAAAATTATTACAACAATTTTAAACTAATTACACCTACTCTAAGCCCCCTAATAAAATAACAAAGACCCCCAAAATAAAAAATTCCCTACCCTATTCTAAATTAAAAAAGTTAAAAGCTCTTTTACCTTACCAGCCCTGAACAGGGCCCTTTGCGGGGCATGCCCCAAGAATTTCAGCTCTTTTGCCTGTAAAAAAAACACATACAATACCCCCCCCCAACATTACAACCCACCACCCACATACCCCTAATCTAACCCAAACCCCCCTTAAATAAACCTAACACTAAGCCCCTGAAGATCTTCCTACCTTGTCTTCACCATCCAGGTATCACCGATCCGTCCTGGCTCCAACATCTTCATCCAACCCAAGCGGGGGTTGGCGATCCATCATCCGGTGGCTGAAGAGGTCCAGAAGAGGCTCCAAAGTCTTCCTCCTATCCGGCAAGAAGAGGACATCCGGACCGGCAAACATCTTCTCCAAGCGGCATCTTCAATCTTCTTGCATCCGGTGCGGAGCGGGTCCATCTTGAAGCAGGCGACGCGGATCCATCCTCTTCTTCCGTTGTCTCCCGACGAATGACGGTTCCTTTAAGGGACATCATCCAAGATGGCGTCCCTTGAATTCCGATTGGCTGATAGGATTCTATCAGCCAATCGGAATTAAGGTAGGAATATTCTGATTGGCTGATGGAATCAGCCAATCAGAATCAAGTTCAATCCGATTGGCTGATCCAATCAGCCAATCAGATTGAGCTCGCATTCTATTGGCTGTTCCGATCAGCCAATAGAATGCGAGCTCAATCTGATTGGCTGATTGGATCAGCTAATAGGATTGAACTTGATTCTGATTGGCTGATTCCATCAGCCAATCAGAATATTCCTACCTTAATTCCGATTGGCTGATAGAATCCTATCAGCCAATCGGAATTCAAGGGACGCCATCTTGGATGACGTCCCTTAAAGGAACCGTCATTCGTCGGGAGACAACGGAAGAAGAGGATGGATCCGCGTCGCCTGCTTCAAGATGGACCCGCTCCGCACCGGATGCAAGAAGATCGAAGATGCCGCTTGGAGAAGATGTTTGCCGGTCCGGATGTCCTCTTCTTGCCGGATAGGAGGAAGACTTTGGAGCCTCTTCTGGACCTCTTCAGCCACCGGATGATGGATCGCCAACCCCCGCTTGGGTTGGATGAAGATGTTGGAGCCAGGACGGATCGGTGATACCTGGATGGTGAAGACAAGGTAGGAAGATCTTCAGGGGCTTAGTGTTAGGTTTATTTAAGGGGGTTTGGGTTAGATTAGGGGTATGTGGGTGGTGGGTTGTAATGTTGGGGGGGGGTATTGTATGTGTTTTTTTTACAGGCAAAAGAGCTGAAATTCTTGGGGCATGCCCCGCAAAGGGCCCTGTTCAGGGCTGGTAAGGTAAAAGAGCTTTTAACTTTTTTAATTTAGAATAGGGTAGGGAATTTTTTATTTTGGGGGTCTTTGTTATTTTATTAGGGGGCTTAGAGTAGGTGTAATTAGTTTAAAATTGTTGTAATAATTTTCTGATGTTTGTAAATATTTTTTTATTTTTTGTAACTTAGTTCTTTTTTATTTTTTGTACTTTAGCTAGTTTATTTAATTGTATTTATTTGTAGGAATTGTGTTTAATTATTTTATTGATAGTGTAGTGTTAGGTTAATTGTAGGTAATTGTAGGTAGTTTATTTAATTAATTTATTGATAGGGTAGTGTTAGGTTTAATTATATCTTAGGTTAGGATTTATTTTACAGGTAAATTTGTTATTATTTTAACTAGGTAACTATTAAATAGTTCTTAACTATTTAATAGCTATTGTACCTGGTTAAAATAATTACAAAGTTGCCTGTAAAATAAATATTAATCCTAAAATAGCTATAATATAATTATAATTTATATTGTAGCTATATTAGGATTTATTTTACAGGTAAGTATTTAGCTTTAAATAGGAATAAGTTATTTAATAAGAGTTAATTAATTTCGTTAGATGTAAATTATATTTAAGTTAGGGGGGTGTTAGTGTTAGGGTTAGACTTAGCTTTAGGGGTTAATCCATTTATTATAGTAGCGATGAGCTCCGGTCGTCAGATTAGGGGTTAATAATTGAAGGTAGGTGTCGGCGATGTTAGGGAGGGCAGATTAGGGGTTAATACTATTTATGATAGGGTTAGTGAGGCGGATTAGGGGTTAATAACTTTATTATAGTAGCGCTCAGGTCCGCTCGGCAGATTAGGGGTTAATAAGTGTAGGCAGGTGTCGGCGACGTTGAGGGGGGCAGATTAGGGGTTAATAAATATAATATAGGGGTCGGCGGTGTTAGGGGCAGCAGATTAGGGGTACATAAGGATAACGTAGGTGGCGGCACTTTGCGGTCGGAAGATTAGGGGTTAATTATTGTAAGTAGCTGGTGGCGACGTTGTGGGGGGCAGGTTAGGGGTTAATAAATGTAATACAGGGGTCGGCAGGGTTAGGGGCAGCAGATTAGGGGTACATAAGTATAACGTAGGTGGCGGTCGACAGATTAGGGGTTAAAAAATTTAAATCGAGTGGCGGCGATGTGGGGGGACCTCGGTTTAGGGGTACATAGGTAGTTTATGGGTGTTAGTGTACTTTAGGGTACAGTAGTTAAGAGCTTTATGAACCGGCGTTAGCCCAGAAAGCTCTTAACTCCTGCTATTTTCCGGCGGCTGGAGTTTTGTCGTTAGAGCTCTAACGCTCACTTCAGAAACGACTCTAAATACCAGCGTTAGAAAGATCCCATTGAAAAGATAGGATACGCAATTGACGTAAGGGGATCTGCGGTATGGAAAAGTCGCGGCTGAAAAGTGAGCGTTAGACCCTTTAATCACTGACTCCAAATACCAGCGGGCGGCCAAAACCAGCGTTAGGAGCCTCTAACGCTGGTTTTCACGGCTACCGCCGAACTCTAAATCTAGGCCTTAATGTGTATACATGCTTTGCAATGCTTTTCACAACCATATGTGCCATTATGAATTAGCAACAAGCTGCCACTGGCAACATTAGGTAACTGGCTTGGAGACATCATATAACCCAATTTTAAATTCTTAGTGTATACAAATTTACAGTTCTCATCTAAAGTTCTTCTTAAAGCATCATCTTCATACAATATGGGAAGATATTTCTTAACAATATTACAATCTTGTTGATACTGGGAGGAGTATTGTGTGATAAAAGTTACCCGAGACTTATTTTTGTAATTCCCTTTAGTCAATTCTATTAGACTGAGTAAATCCTTACAAGCTATTTGTTGAAATTGTACTTGGGCATTACTTATAATTGTATCTCAATAGCCCCTGTCTTTCAGTCGCTGTCTCAAGTGTTTACATTCTGCTCATAAGTGAATCCATCAGAGCAAATATGTTTTGACTTGATAAATTGACTTTTAGCTATCCCCCCCCCCCTCATATACATGTTTTGGGTGGGCGCTTGTGTCACTTTAAGGCCTATTCATATCACCAATCAGTGTAATATCCCAAAAAATAATAGTAACCTCATTGTGTTCTGAAGTAAACTGTACGTTATGGTATTGTGTATTTATTGCATAAGTATCTATATCTTATCCTGTCCAGCCCCCCGGATGACAATGAGATCATCTATGTATCTCTTGCAGAAGCAAATGCTGCTTCTGTGGGGATTTCCATTTTCATAAACAGAGGCACACTCCCACCAACCCATAAATAGGTTGGCATAGGAGGGGGCAAATTTAGCCCCCATAGCTTTGTGTCCCTATTGGAAATATACCTATTCTGAGACTGTGTCCCCGGTAAAATATTGCCCCCTCTGAGAACTTTTCATCAAGCCCCCAAATTATCATGATCAGACCTATTGGGGTTGCTCTACATGAATGACTGGGGATTTTCTGTTGTAATGAGTTGATTAATCAGAGTTAGAGATCTCATCATAGGAGGCAGAAAACTTGGATAAAGAGATTTCCTCATCTGTAGATTCATTATCAGAAAAAGTAACCCTTATCTTGTTCTTTTTGCCTTCTCTGATTGAAACCTGTGACTACCACTAGCCCTGAATCCTGAGGAATCTTGACATTTTTATTTTTCACACTAGACCAGTGTCTGCGTCTCTTATTCCATACAAAGACATGACCTGTTGAATAATCCTTCTCATCTCAGAGGAATTTAGAGTATTTGGTTTACAAATTATCAAAAGTCCCATAAATGTAGCCACCAATCAGCATGCGCTACCCAGGGTTCTGAACCAAAAATGGGCCAGCTCCTAAGCTTACATTCCTTTTTTTCCCCTTCAAATAAAGATACCAAGAGAATGAAGAAAAATTGATAATAGGAGTAAATTAGAAAGTTATTTAAAATTGCTGCTCTGTCTGAATCATGAAATATAAAATGTGTGTTTCATATCCCTTTAATTCCCATGGTATTAGTCTGGAGCGCTACATGGCATGAAATAGTGCTGACATTGAATGCTCTTGAAAAACTGCTGCCATATAGTTCTCTAGACACGTGCATGCTCCTGGTGTATGTTCCTGGTTTTCAACAAAAGATACCAAGAGAATAACATTTTTTTAAATAATAAAAGTAAGTTAGAAAGTTCAAAATTGCATGCTCTATCTGAATCATGAAAGAAACATATTTTTTTTTATAATTTTTATTGAAAGATGGATACAAGAGTACAAACAAGCGCACACAATACAAAATAAAAGGTTGAATGGCATTTTTGCCTTACAGGATGAACCTTGCAACATATATGAAAACAAAGGATGTTGAAATTGAGGTTCAGAAAACAAATATTAAGTACTCAGTCCATTTTTGTAAGCTGTGGAGAAAATGTGGGTGTTATTATAATACCTTGTAGAAAACAGAAATTTATCGATGTTGAGAAACATGGGCAAAAACATATCCACCATGAAATGGGGGAGTAGATAAATTTAGAAAGCTAAACGTGCTGGTCAGATACTATAGAGTAAGGAGGGGAGGGGGAAGGTGAGGGAGAGGGGCAGAGGGAAAAAAAAAAAGGGGGGGGGGGCGGAGAGGAAAGGAAGCGGAGAGGTTAGTAAAGGGCTGGAGTGGTACGTTTTATGACATTGCTTGGGGCTGGCAAAGGGGAAGGAAACCAAGGGGATGTACCTAGTATATAATTATCTGAGGGGCCTCCATTGGTCCTATATTTGAGAGTGTAGTGGGGCTTTGTTGTTCTGGGTGAAGATCGGGAGCTCCATAGTCTCAAGATATGACATAATCTTAATGACTGTGCTCCACCCTGGAGAAGGCTTCTGCCTCCATAATCTAGCTATTGATAGCTTTGCTGCCATAAGTATATAGACGCTGAGGAGATCTCCGGCCTTTGTTGTCGTTTTGATATTTAGATGAAATAATAGGGTCTGTGGGGTGGTCTCCAAAGAAGGGTCTAAGAGCTTTAATCTGCATATAATCTCACGCCAGAAGGGTTTTAACGCAGGGCACTCCCACCAGATGTGGGAAGGCGTACCAACAGAACCACATTCTCTCCAGCAAAGGGGGGAATTAACTGGGAAGATTTTGAAGAGTCTGAGGGGGGTGAGGTGCCATTGAAGACATACTTTAATATACAGTTCTAACAAAGTTATACAATGTAAGGCCTGTATAATAAGTGAAACAGCCTTGGACCACTCGTCCTGCTCAGCACTGAAGTTGAGGGATCTTTCCTATGCAGTGATATAAGCTGATTTATTGAAAATTGGAGGATTCAGTAGGTCCTTATATGAGGTTGCAAGTGCGTGCGTGACTTTAATACCTGCAAGCCATCGCTTCTCCCAAGCGGTAGGTTCTCTTGGAGGGGAATTAAAAAAAAACCAAGATTTCAGGAGGCTGCGCACTCGCCAGAATTCAAAACGCAGGAGAGGAGGGGGATTATAGGTAGAGCTAAATTGAGCTAGCGATATCATGCGACCCTCGGGGAGTAAGTCAGCAATATGAATTATACCGTGTTCTTCCCATAAGGAAGGGTGAGAGTGTCGGAGAGCCATTAGCAGACCTGAGAAGGAATGAATTGGCGACGGATGAGGAGCTATCTGTGGTAAGGAATGGGTCTTATCCCAGAAGTGGAGTGCATGTAGGATATGAAAGAAACATTTTGGATTTCATGTACCTTTAACTTAAATGCCTGCAAATTTACTTCCAGTAGTGCAAGAATGGTGTTTAGAAAATGTAAAGAATATGGGGATTTTTCAAATGGAATAATGAATTCTATGCAACTCAATTCAATGCACCACAGGCTGGTTACATTACAATAAGCACATCTGGGAGAATGTTTCATTGTAAAATTAAAACTTCTTCACACACCATCAGATCTCTTTAATAATTAGCTCTAGCTAGAAGATTAATCACTAAGACAGTTTCTGAGAAAGCATTACAGAAAAAAACATAGAAGATGAATTCTATCATTGTGGAAATGAAGGTAAAGTTGTACGTTTTCTAAATAGTTTTGTAATCTCCGTGTAGCGGTTATCACTCTGTTATCACTTACTAAGCACTCTCAGACTGTTTGACAAGCAATAGTTCCTCAAATATTCTAGAAAGTCCAGATCACTTAAATTATGAGTTATCTAGGGAGCAAAGCCCTGTAACCCTTCTGTCCCAGTTAGTCCTCATTGTCTTGTCTTTATTTATTGTCCCCTGTTGTATAGTGTTGGTCAATTATAAATAGAAGAAAATAATATTAATTAGACATGTGTAATTCATTTTGGCCAAATTTTGGCCGATTCAGATATTCAAATGAATCCGAATTTCCGAATCGGCACCATAACTAAAATCCAGAAAAATTCAGAAAATGAATAAATCAGTTTCCGAATTTCGGATCCATTCTTTATTCATATTCGGAATTTTTAATTGTTCTAATCTAAACCGCAGTTCCCCGACATTGCCGACACTACCTAAATCACTAAATAAAGCTATTAACCCCTAAACCGCCGTTCCCAGACATCCCCGACACTAACTAAACCGCTATTAACCCCTAAACCACAGTTCCCCAACATCGCCGACACTACTAAACCTATTAACCCCTAAACCTCAGTTCCCCAACATCACCGACACTAACTAAACCTATTAACCTCTAAAACACCGTTGCCAAACATCGCCAACACTAACTAAACTATTAACCCCTAAACCGCAGTTCCCAAACATCGACAACAGTAACTAAACCTATTAACCCATAAAACCGCAGTTCCCCAACATCGCCGACACTAACTAAACCTATTAACCCCTAAACTGCAATTCCCCAACATCGCTGACACTAACAAACCTATTAACCCCTAAACCGCAGTTCCCTGACATCGCCGACACTAACTAAACCTATTAACCCCTAAACCGCCGTAGTACACCCACGTCGCCAACACTAACTAAAACACTAAATAAACCTATTAAACCCTAAACCGCCGCCCGCATATCGTCAACACTAACTAAACCTATTAACCCCTAAACCGCTGCCCCCCACATCGCAACAACCTAAATTAAACTATATTAACCCCTAAACCTAACACCCCCTAACTTTAACATAATTAAAATAGACCTAAATTAAAGTTACAATTATTAACTAACTACCTATTTAAAAATAAATACAAACTTACCTGTGAAATAAAAATAAAACCTAAGCTTAAACTAAAAAAAACTTACATTACTAAAAATAAAAAAACCTAACGGCTAGATTACAAGTTTTGCGTTAATCTCAAAAAGCAGTGTTAACAGGTCCTAACGCTGCTTTTTCACTACCTCTGCTATTACGAGTCTTTCAGGTTTAGGGGCACCGCACACTTCTTTGCCCTTACCGCAAAACGACTTACGTAAACTTCGTAAACCCTTTTTTCTATGGGACTTCCATAGCGCTGGTATTACGAGTCTGTCCTGGGAGGCCAAAAAGTGAGCGGTACAGCCTCTACCTCCAAGATCCGTAACTCATTCTAAAGTCAGTAGTTAAGAGTTTTATGGTACAACGCAGTAACATAAAACTCATAACTAAAGTGCTAAAAAGTACACTAACACCCATAAACTACCTATTAACCCCTAAACCGAGGCCATCCCACATCGCAAACACTAAAATTAAATTATTAACCCCTAATTTGCCACTCCGGACATCGCTGCCACTAGAATAAACATATTAATCCCTAAACCGCCGCACTCCCGCCTCGCAAACACTAGTTAAATATTACTAACCCCTAATCTGCCACCCCTAACATCGCCGCCACCTACATTATACTTATTAACCCCTAATCTGCCTTCCCCAACGTCGCTGCCACTATATTAAATGTATTAACCCCTAATCTGCCGCTCCGGACACCGCCGCCACCTACATTATACTTATTAACTCCTAATCTGCTGCCCTTAACATCGCCGACACCTACATTATATTTATTAACCCCTAATCTGCCGCCCCACAATGTCGCCACAACCTACCTACACTTATTAACCCCTAATCTGCCGCCCCCAACGTCGCTGCCACTATAATAAACATATTAACCCATAAACTGCCGCACTCCCGCCTCGCAAACACTATTTAAATATTATTAACCCCTAATCTGCCGTCCCTAACATCGCCGCCACCTACCTACATTTATTAACCCCTAATCTGCCACCCCCAATGTCGCCGCCACTATACTGAATGTATTAACCCCTAAACCTAAGTCTAACCCTAACACCCTCTAGCTTAAATATAATTACAATAAATCTAAATAAATATTAATATTATTACCTAAATAATTCCTATTCAAAACTTAATACTTACCTGTAAAATAAACCCTAAAATAGATTCAATATAACTAATAGTTACATTGTAGCTATCTTAGGGTTTATTTTTATTTTATAGGCAAGTTTGTATTTATTTTAAATAGGAAGAATAACTACCTAGCTAAAATAAATACAAAAGTACCTGTAAAATAAAACCTAACCTAAGTTACAATAACATCTAACACTACAATTAAATAAATTAACTAAAGTAAAAACAATTAAATAAATTAAATTAACTAAATTACAAAAAAAAAAACACTAAATTACAGAAAATAAAAAACAAATTACAGATCTTTAAACTAATTACACCTAATCTAATAGCCCTATCAAAATAAAAAAAGTCCCCACCAAAATAAAAAAAAACCCTAGCCTAAACTAAACTATCAATAGCCCTTAAAAGGGCCTTTTGCGGCGCATTGCCCCAAAGTAATCAGCTATTTTACCTGTAAAAAAAAAAATACAAACAACCCCCCAAAAGTAAAACACACCACCCACATAACCAACCCCCCAAATAAAATACTAACTAAAAAAAACTAAGCTCCCTATTGCCCTGAAAAGGGCATTTGGATGGGCATTGCCCTTAAAAGGGCATTTAGCTCTATTACAGCCCAAATTCCTAACCTAAAAAATAAACCCACCCAATACACTCTTAAAAAAAATTAACACTAACATCCTGAAGATCGACTTACAGTTCTGAAGACCGGACATCCATCCTCAAGGAAGTGACAGAAGTCTTCATCCAACCGGGCCGAAGTCCTCAACGAAGCAAGGAGAAGTCTTCATCCAAGCTGGGCGAAGTGGTCCTCCAGACAGGCAGAAGTCTTCATCCAGAGGGCATCTTCTATCTTCATCCATCCGACGCGGAGCGGGTCCATCTTCAAAACATCCGATGCGGAGCATCCTCTTCATCCAGAGTCTTCTTACTGAATAACGGTTCCTTTAAATGACGTCATCCAAGATGGCGTCCCTTAGATTCCGATTGGCTGATAGAATTTTATCAGCCAATCGGAATTAAGGTAGAAAAAATCCTATTGGCTGATGCAATCAGCCAATAGGATTGAAGTTCAATGCTATTGGCTGATTCAATCAGCCAATAAGATTGTGCTCGCATTCTATTGGCTGATTGTCCCAGTGCTGAAGTCCCAGTGGCAAAGCATCTTCATTCAGGCGGCTCCATCTGTATCCATCACGGGACCGGCATCTTCTATCTTCATCCCAGCGGAGGCGGAGGTCCAGGCAGAGTTCCATCGATCCGACCTGGAGGTCCTCTTCATGCGATCGACTGACGCACACTGAAGATTGAATGCAAGGTACGTACCCCTTTTAAATTGGGGTACCGTTGCATTCCTATTGGCTGAAAAATTCATATCAACCAATAGGAATGAGAGCTGCTAAAAATCCTATTGGCTGATTTGATGTGGGAGGTGGCGGTTTAGGGGTTAAAAAGTTTATTTAGTTTTTAAATTAGTGGTGGCGATATGGGTGTATGAAAATTTAGGGGTTAATAGGTTTAGTTAGTGTTGGCAATGTCGGGGGAACTGCGGTTCAGGGGTTAATAGGTTTAGTTAGTGTCAGCGATGTCGGGGAACTGCGGTTTAGGGGGTAATAGGTTTAGTTAGTGTCGGCGATATCAGCGAACTGTGGTTTAGGGGTAATAGGTTTAGTTAGTATTGGCGATATTTGGGAATGGCGGTTTAGAGGTTAATAGGTTTATTTAGTGTTTTAGTTAGTGCTGGGGAACTGCGGTTTAGGGGTTAATAAGTTCATGCAAATTAAACTTGCATGATATTAAAGGAATGGAGCAAATTTGATAAGAGAAGTAAATTGGAAAGTTGTTTAAAATTATATGTTCTATCCGAATCGTGGAAGAAAAAGATTGGGTTTCATGTCCCGTTAAGTGAAGTTAGTTAGTTAATATATAAACAGGGAGTCAGATTTGCTCATGCTCAGAAGAGGCAGAATGCAACCTAAGTTGCCAGCATGTCAGCTCTCTCCTTTCCCTGAGGGCAGAGGCTACACTGAGAATTTCTAAGTGCTTATTTTGCCAGAAAATAAGTAAGTAACACTGTGGTGGCCATCTTGGGAACATTGCCCCAATATTATAAAGGCAAATCCATACACTTTCCTTAAACTGTAAGCACTTTTGTCACAGGGGACCAGGCATGATGCAGGTGAAACCTGAGCCCCACCACACCCACCTATAGTGATGTCACTACTTATTACAGGGTTAGTTGGGTTCCCTAGAGGTGTGGGCCCAGATTCAAATAAGACCTCTGATACCCCAGTAATTTTGCCTCTGGTGGTATGGGTGCTGTCATCTTGAAGCCTAGGTTTCCCATATCTTATAAAGTTTACAAATTACAGCTGTGTGCAATATAGCTAATTTATTGTAATTTTATTTAAAAACAGTGCATCCCATACTAAATCTTTCAGGTTATAACTTTTCTCCCTTTTTGTGTTCCTAGTGTTCCATTTTACCTGCTGGAGTGTATTAAATTGTTTACAAATAGCTAATTTACCTCTATTTTGTCATTTGAAATAGCTGATTTTACCTATTGAAACCACCAACTATACTGAAAATGTCGATACTGTAGTAATGGTTAAAGAAAACAAGAGAGAGCAGCAGAAATCAATGTTTTAGTGGAGGGTAGGAGAGAGAGCCCAGCCCATTTGAAAGGGTGTTCCTGCAGCAGCTCTGAATACATCAAACTCTTACCAGCTGCTCCTAAAATGTTAACTTATTTTGATCGTTTGGTATCTGCACAAATCAGTGCAGTCGAATTCAGCTTTTTTTTCTCAAAATATTTTATGGAGCATTACCAAACAAATCCAGCTCATTGCTCATATCTCCTGCATGATTAATTTATGCAAAGGTGCAGTTAAGTGTGTTTTATAGCTCACTTCATGGATTTACTTATTATCAGGATCATGTACCATAAACAGAGATAGCAGTATGAGGGCAGCAAGCTTCATTTGCTGTAAGCTTCCATACTACATATGATTTGGACTTGTTGATCTATTTTTTCGACCTAAAATAAATCAAGATTTTTAATTATTCCTTATATGGAATTTTCCCCAAACAAGCTGAAGCTGTATTTAAAGTGACATGAAACCCAGCATTTCCTTTTTCTTATATTTCATTATTCAAATAAACCATTTGATTTTAAAAAACTTTCCAATTGACTTATTTTTTCCAATTTGCTTCATTTTCATTGTATCTTTTTTAGAAAGAGCAACTATGCACTACTGTGAGCTATCTGAAAACTGTGGTGAACCGATGAAAAGAGTCATTTTTGTGCAGCCACAAATCAGCAGCTACCTTCCAGTATTGCATTGCTTACAGTAAACACAACACATTGAGAGATTTTGGGAACATTTTTAGTCTAATGAAACAACTTTGCAATATACATTCATTTTTTATTTTGCCCCCTGTTCCTAATTGGCTTTATCAGATAACAACTGGCAAAAATGCACTTCCTACTTTATGACCATGGCTAACCTTGTTTTCTGCAGGCTAAAGCCCAGACTGGCTACTCCAAATAAGGTAAATTGTGGGGTGGAGTTTGACTATTGAAAAAATGATTGCCGTAAAAAGGGTGTTAATTTGTTTTAAAAAATTAGTTGGCTGATATGTTATTCTGTAGCAACACAACAGAAATGTCTTGTAATTACAAGGTGTTTACTGTCCCTTTAAATACATTAAGAATAGAACTAGACTTGTATTGTCCCTTTAATTCATACACCTGAGGTACTCTAATAATGATGACTGATTTCATGGACTTGAGATAGTTTGAGAACATTGTCCCTTTATAACACTCTGTTAATACTTACACAAATAAATGATGATGGACTCGAGAGGATATTGTAAAGAATGAACACAACTCTCTGATATGGTGGTTATAGCTCTATATTGCTTTGTGCAAAACCCAAGTGGCAACCTCAATAAACAAATTAGAAAAATTATGTATGCTTTTTTTTACCTCAGGAATTGATGTCTGCATATTGCTTCCTCTAATTGATGTCTGTTGAAACTCCCTTGACTGCTTTTGATATTGTATTATCATTGTTTGTTTGTCTTCACAATAACTTTCAATAGAGCTTGACATAAGTTTCTTCTGTGTGTGATCAAAACATTATTTTCTTCTTCATTGAACCACAAGTTATTCTGATGCTCATATTCAACAGATATGGCCAGTACAGCTGTTGTCTCATTTTGTAAAAAATGCAAAAACTTGTATAAAAAGTTAAGATTTCAAAGACTTTTGGAATAAATCCATGCACCATGCAATTAAACATGACATAATAACAAAAGTTATTTTACGTAGGTATTGAATCTATTTTCTTACATGGTTAATAAGGTTGTTTATATAGCAGGGTATATTAGTCACTCACAACTAGGGATGGGCGAATGTGTTTATATTCAAATTCGAATGTTAGATCAAATGTTATTGTAGAAATTCGATTTACATAATCCAAAATTGATAAGAATGAATATTCTTAAAAATGATATAATCAAATGCTAATTACAGTTTTCGAATGTCACTTTCGAATTTGAATGTTCATAATTAGATCAAATGTCCACATTCGATATTTCGAATGTAACATTCGATTAAACAAATACTATTCAGAAGTTTAATAGTTCGTGTGTTAGGGAATTTAGTAAATTGATACATAATACATACAAATTTATCAATTTGAATGTTTCTATTTCGAATATTGCATGATTCGAATATTACATTTAAAGAAAGCATTATAAATACGATTACAAATATATAAATTTGAATTTTTCAAATTTTAATATTGCATACTTCGAATTGAAAATTACATTTAAAGAAATACTACATTAAACAAATATTAGAATGTTGTACAAACATTCGAAATTCGAATGAATGAATGTGTTAAAATTAGTTTAATTTTTTAAAATTTTGCAAAACATTCACCCATCCCTACTCACAACATGTGGTATATTATAAATATAATACAATAAACATTACCCTTTAATAAATAGAAATATATTTATATTGTCATTGCAAGCTTTGCACTTTTCCGACTTAATGTCATTCATTTATTCAATAAACTCAAAAAAATGTATATGCTTGTTGTCGGTTATGTCACCACTTGTATATTTATTATTAAAACAAATGTATATTTAGTTAAGCAAATCCTAAACTTTTAATAGTACAATTTTTGAAGGTGTTATATGATATTTATAGGTCATAAATAGCTCAATTTGGCTTTTCTCAACTAAATTTTACATTCACAATGGCAGATCCAGTATGGAATCAGGAATCAGCACCCTATGTAATGCCTGTCATATGTGGCCCTTGGAGTGTTTTTTATGACACTCAGAGTGCTGTACTAAAAGATGAGAGCTTTTGCTGCCACACCTCTCACATCTCTACTTGGTTGTAAGACAGCCAGGCTCAGAGCTCTTCACATACTATGGGAAAATCATATTTGTTCATTATTAATTATTATCAGCATTATACAAAATGAAGCTGGTACAGCACTTACTGAAGGTTGCCAGCCTTGCCAAAGGTGCAACGTTATATTTATTACATAGAAGCTGGTTTTACTTGGGGGGGGGGGGGATTTTAAGTAAGCCTAAAAGGTCACTGACTACATCTTCAGGGAATATCATTTGCATATAGACAATTATTTGAACTCATATCAGTTTACTCTAAAATATACAAAACAATTTTCTTAACAAAGTGAGTGGAAATTGCACAGGTTTGCAAACTACAGCTGTTAGTGTCATTAGTGTGTTTAAATCCCATTAATTTCTTGTAATCATCTATGAGAGCTTAAACTGGGGAAAAGTCCATAAAAATGACAGTTTAAGAGGGATATGAAGCTGTGCTCCTTTAGTAACACCCACGCATAAATAAATATATAATGTTTACACTTTTTAAATCACCAGCAGCAACTACTGAGCATGTGGAAGAATTCACAGAAAATACATATATGCATTTGTGATTGGCTGATGGCTGTCACATGATACAGGAGGAGTGGAGATAGACATAACTAAAATCTACTACTCATTTGAAGTTCAGACTAAGGCCCCAATATTCAAAACATTGAAGGTCAGTCAATATATATTCCAATAAAATGTGAAGACTCACAAAGTTCAAAGTAACCCCTAAACCCCCACAACCCCCATCCCAATAAGCCCCATAACCTATTAACCCACAAACCCCCAACGCAATACTCCCCTAGAATGGCCAGTAACTCCCACAGACCTCTTACACCTATGGCATGTCTTCTCTAAACTCCCCTAGAAAACCCAGCTAACTCCCATAGAACACCTACACCTATGTCATGTCTTCCCTAAACTCCCCTAGAAAACCCAGCTAACTCCCATAGAACACCTACACCTATGTCATGTCTTCCCTAAACTCCCCTAGAAAATCCAGCTAACTCCCATAGAACACCTACACCTATGTCATGTCTTCCCTAAACTCCCCTAGAAAACCCAGCTAACTCCCATAGAATACCTACACCTATGTCATGTCTTCCCTAAACTCCCCTAGAAAACCCAGCTAACTCCCATAGAACACCTACACCTATGTCATGTCTTCCCTAAACTCCCCTAAAAAACCCAGCTAACTCCCATAGAACACTTACACCTATGTCATGTCTTCCCTAAACTCCCCTTGAAAACCCAGCTAACTCCCATAGAACACCTACACCTATGTCATGTCTTCCCTAAACTCCCCTAGAAAACCCAGCTAACTCCCATAGAATACCTACACCTATGTCATGTCTGCAATCTACGTGACTAATAAAGTTTACAACAAAAAACTCCCTATTATAACTATAGGAGCTATGTCACTAGATTTAAATACAATGTTAAAATGATAAGCAGTGTCATGTATAATGCATATTATTTTAAGTATTGAATAGCATTTAAAATTTAGTTATTTTTGCTTTTAATCGTTTTATTTTTTTAAACATAAATATATCATTTAAATTATATATATATGTATGTTTAAAAAATAAAATTTGCAAGCAAAAATAACAACATTTTAAATGAAATACAATGCTTATACATGACACTTCATATCATTTTAACATTGTATATATATATGCAGTGCTACACTAAACTATTAACCCCTTACGCACCCTCACCCACAGTGCAACCTACATTATTAACCCCTAAACCCCCACAACCTACTATCACAATAAGCCCCATAACCTATTAACCCCTAATCTGCCACAAACACCCAGCGCACTAATAAACTACCTAACAGCTAACCCCCAGACCTCTAAGCTAGCACCCCCTAAGTTATAAAAAATAACAAACACTAACATTACTGAAAATAATAAAACACATTACAAAAACAGCCACCTGTACTAACACTAAAAGTTACTATAGTAAGAAGGGCTTTTTGTAGGGCATTGTCCTAAAGTTATTCATCTTTTGCTCAAACAAAATACAACCCCATTCTACAATAAAAGTAACCCCACCCCCCAAAAATCCTATCTAAAAAAAACTTACTTAAATTTCCCTGATAAGGGCATTTTGTAGGGCATTTCTGCTATTTTGCTTTCAATAAACAACTGAAAAAGCCTATTCTAAAAACAAACCCTACAAAAAATTGTAAGATAATAAAAAACCCTATTCTAAAAAAAGACTACCCTTAAAAGGGTATTTTGTAGGGCATTGCCCTAAAGTGATTTCAGCTTTTTTAGGTTTTAAAAAATAAAAAAAAACAGCCGCAAAAAATTCCTTTCGCTAAACCCCAAAGTTTGTACTCACCAACTTGACTCCTGCTCCTATGTGCTCGACAACTGCGGCGCCCTCTTTATGGTGGGCCAATCTTTATCCCGGTGGCATTGGTCCATCTTCATGGAGGTTGCAGTCCTCTACTATCCTTATCCAGTTTTTTATTGAAAGCAAAAGAGCGGATGGGCAATGCCCTATATAAAAATGGAGTATATAGATACAGCTGTTGGCTCAGATATAATAAGCCCAAAAGACCCATCACAGAACCTATGGTGTTTGTATTCTAAACTTAGCCTTGCAAGGGGCAGCACTTCAGTCACTGACTTGCGCAGACCACTCCTGTCCTCTGTCTCTTTGGGGGGGAGTCATAGGCTTCCAGCAGCATAACCTCATCATGCACAAAGACAAAGGGTAACATTCAAGGTGAGACAAGTGCATTTCTAACCTAACTTCCTTCCCATTTATTGCAGAATTGCACATAAGCATTGGTTACATGCAGGTAGGCAGGCTTAATAAGGTCATGGGTCAGGTTAGTAGATTGATACGCTAATCAGTAATTTTACTACCAGAAGGCATCATTGCATTCTCAGTCAATATATTGAGCCGGCTCTGAGGTGAAGTGGCAGGTATGAAATCCCACAGTCAAGAAAAGCACAAAGACCCAAAAAAGGAGGTTAAAGACAGTTTATACAAGCAAAAAAACAAAAGCAATACAGGCAGGCAGGATAAGTACAAGAACTGGTAACAGCAAACTCACGGTCAGGTACAAAGCTATGGTCAGTAACAGGAAGGCATAATATCTCTGTACCAAGGTAATAAACAGATCATGGTCAGTGTAGGCCATGTCAGCAACAAATCAGATAGCAGAGGTGCCAGTGGAAAATCCAAGAGCAGGTGAAAAGACAAGCCAAAGGTCAACAGCGAGTAATCCAAAACATCAGTATAGAGCACCCAGGTAGCACAAAGCAGAACCTATACACGGGCAAAGTAAAGGAAGCGGGAAGAACCTTATAAAGGAAAAAAGGGTGCTAAACAGAAATGAGGCATTGATCACTGAAGAACAATAACCCATGGGTTAATAGAACTAATAGTGGGCCTGAGTAGAAAAGAATAGTGTGCCCGCGTTAAACAGCGTTCCCAATACAAAAAACATTCAATACAGCGCAGTCACAATATGCACATAACACCAGAGCCAATAGAAAAATAGCATCTACCCACTTCCACAACTCGCTACATTGTTATCCTCAATGAGCCGACTGACAATTAGAAACAGTGTGCTGTTATTTTCCCACGCATTTCAGCAATTTACATTGCCTTCTTTAAGAGCATAACAATCATTTTCTCTTGAAGAAGGTGATGTAAATCTCTTAAACGCGTTGGGCAAATAAAAACTGTATTGCTATATATTTTCATAAGCTGGTATTTCAATCCAAGTATTCCAATAAATTTTCTGCTTCTTAGAACTCATTCCCAGTGAGTTCCATTTGGTGTTCACGCCATGTTTGGCATATTACACTATTGTGAGTTTTCCTTCAGTGTTGCTGAGCTCCACCCTGTGGGAAGTCTGTGGTGAGGGTCCCCTTTACAGGCCAGCGCCTCTCTCGATCAAATTCATTAATTTCTGTAAAAATTTAAATGGGGCTTTGCACTGTCCCACCATAATTGCTCTTGATATCAAAGTTAACTCCAACTCCCTTTCTCATGCTGTTGTTGGGTAAAGCTACTTTCTCTCCAATGGCATGGAGAGTCCACAAATCCATTCAATTACTAGGGGAAATTCAATTTCTGACCAGCTGGTGGAGGCAAAGAACACCCCAGCAAAGCGTCAAGTATCCTCCCATTACCTACAATCCCCAGTCATTCTTTGCCTGTGTAACATTTTAGGTGATGTGCGAAGAAGGTGTCTGAAGAAATCAAGTTGTTAATCTTTTAATGGGTACTTTTCCCTGCAAGCAAGGATTGGGATTATGCTGTGACCATGTAATTCTCTTTAGAAAGAGTAATGGTGGCTTTTAGCAATTAGAAGACGTTGAGGAGGTCTTTGCTTACTTTCCAACATTTTTGCTACCCCTACATAGAAAACCAGGAATGGTAATTCTGTTTTTTCTTTATTTACAGGTCTATGTCAGTGAGGATTCTGTCACACCTGTTTGCTGTACCTGCCATACAGCAGATCCACAGGAAAGTGCTTTTACCTTCTAGGTGAGAAGGATGCAGCACTTAGGAGTTCTTTGTTTAGACGGGAAAAAAGGATACTTAGAGTACAATGTGGATCCTTATGGGACTGAATATCCTTTTTAAAGGTTGGTGATTTATTGGGCAGCAGTTCAGGGCACTGTTTTGTCATTTGAAGGCTTTTTTTATTTTGGCTATGGGGATTTGTTTTCACAAGTTTACCTTTTATTTAGTTTGGGTAATATCCCTTTAAGAAAGTTTTTGGACCACACCTTACTTTTGAATTTGTGATCATGTGACCGCTCTGTTACTTCCTGGGTGCTAAACAGTTTGTTTCTAGCCGGCTGTTTGGAAGCCAGATTTGTTTCTAGGAGACAGACCAGATTTTCCTGCCTGTAGCCTCTGATGTTTGCAGCTTTCTAGCATCTGCAGTTTGAACAGGATTTATCTGCTGGTGTGGATTGGATTCCTGGTCACCGGTTGGGTGAGTCTCTCCAGCATGGCTGGGTTGTTAAGGTTCCGGTTTTAATAATTATTTATCTATGCTTAGAAATTTATTCTAATTTTTTATATTGAAATTAGAGCATAAGGGAAATAAAGGGCTATTTTATTTACTATGGAAGCCGATCCCAAGCTTTCTCTGTCATTTGACAAATGTCTTTATTGTGCAGATGCCCAGGTTATACCTCTTGAGCAATTTTGTTCCCCTTGCCTTAATAAGGTTTTATTATCTAAGGATAAGGATTCCTTATCTGAGCCTTCTTTTTCTCAGGATAATGCTGTTCAGGGGTTGTCTCAGCCTTCTGCTAACATGTCCCAGTCTTTGACAGATTCACATGCAGTGCCCTGCAGTTCCTCTCAGTCAGCCTCTGGGAGTGTTTGTTTGCCTTAAGATTTTACTGCGCAGTTGACTTCTGCAGTTTATGCAGCCCTAAGTGCTTTGCCTAGTTCTGGTAAAAGGTAGAGGGAATCTAAGAACATTTCTATGGGTTCTGATTCCGCCAAGACTGATTTGGTTAGTCTTTCTCAGTTATCTAGCGAGGATGATTCCTCTGCAGCTCCTGAGGGCGAGATCTCTGATTCAGAATCTGTAGTTCCTAGTACAATAGGTTCTGAGGAGGTTAATTTTAGATTTAAACTGGAGCATCTCCGTTTACTTTTGAAGGAGGTTTTAGCTACTTTGGATGACTCTGAAACTGTTGCAGAGGCTCCTAAAAAGGCTAATAAACTAAACAGAGATTTTGATGTCAAACCTAAATCTGTGGAGGTTTTTCCTGTTCCAGATTGCATGTTTGACATTTTATCTCAGGAGTCAGGAATGGAAGAAGTCAGGTGTTCCTTTTAACCCGTCTCCCGTGTTTAAAAAGATGTTTCCTATGGATAATTCAGTGCGAGATCTGTGGCGCACTGTTCCTAGAGTAGGGCGCTATATCTACATTAGCCAAGAGAACTACTATTCCTCTTGAAGATAGTTCCTCTTTTAGAAACCCTATGGATAAGAAACTGGAGGGTTATTTAAGAAAGGTGTTTCTTCACCAGGGTTTGCAGTGGCAACCAGTTGCTAGTATTGCGACAGTTGCTGGTGCAGCCTCTTATTGGTGTGACTCTTTGTCTGATCTAATTTCAGAGGAGACTACAATAGAGGAGATCCAGGATAGAATTTTCGTTCCTTTTGTAACTTCGAGGGATAGAGATCTTCCTCGTCTTCTAAATCTGAGCAAGCCAAGACTTCTTGGAGAGCTAGTCAGCCATGGAACAAGGGTAAGCAATCCAGAAAGCCTTCCGCTGAGGCTAAGTCAGCATGAATGGGCCGCCCCTGATCCAGTTCTGGATCAGGTAAGGGGCAGGCTTTCCTTTTTTCAGCAGGCTTGGATTTGCAACATTCCAGATCATTGGGCAGTGGATGTAGTCTCCCAGGGATACAGGATAGGATTAAAGTCTTGTGTCCCCCCCCCCCCCCCCCCGGGACAGATTCCTATTATCAAGATTATCTGTAAACCAGGTAAAGAGAGAGGCCTTCTTAAACTGCGTAAGGGATTTGTCCTCTCTTGGGGGTGATTATCCGAGTTCCTCTAGCAAAACAGGGTCAGGGATTTTATTCAAATCTTTTTGTAGTTCCCAAAAAGGATGGAACTTACAACCCATTCTAGGCTTAAAGTCTATCAACAAGTTTCTCTAGGTCCAATCCTTCAAAATGGAGACTATTCATTCTATTCTCCCTCTCTTTCAGGAGGGTCAGTTTATGACAATTATAGACCTAAAGGATGCGTATCTTTATGTGCCTATCCACAGGGAACATTTCAAGTTCCTGAGGTTTGCTTTTTTGGATCATTATTTCCAATTTGTAGCCCTGCCTTTCACCTTTCGGCCTCACCACTGCTCCTCGAATCTTTACAAAGGTTCTAGTGGTTCTTTTGGCTTTGGCCAGATCTCTATGGATTGCAGTGGCTCCTTAACTGGAAGATATCTTGGTCCAGACACCATCTTTTCAGTTAGCAAGATCCCACACAGATTCTCTGTTAGCTATTCTCCGCTTTAACGGGTGGAAGGTGAATCTAGGGAAAGTTTCCTTGGTGCCAACTACAAGCATATGTTTTCTGGGGACAATCATAGACTCAATATCTATGAAGATTTTTTTGACAAACCTCTGAAAATTCAAGCTTCTGGAAGCCTGTCGTTCTCTTCAGTCCTCTGTTCATCCATCAGTGGCTGTATGCATGGAAGTAATTGGTCTCATGTTGGCATCCATGGACATTATTTCATTTGCTCGCTTCCATCTGAGACCTCTACAGTTATGTATGCTCAATCAATGGAACGGAGACCACTCTGATCTCTCTCAGAGGATAGTTTTTGACTCTCAGACAAGGATTTCTCTGTCTTTGTGGATTTTCCAGGACCATTTGTCTCAGGGCACTTGTTTCCCTAGACCGTCTTGGGAGATTGTGACCACGGATGCCAGCCTGTTAGTCTGGGGAGCAGTTTGGGGGTCCCTAAGAGCTCAGGGACTTTAGACTCATTATGAGTCTGGCCTTCCTATAAATATCTTAGAATTGAGAGCAATTCTCAATGCTTTATCAGCTTGGCCTCAACTGAGTTTAGTCTGATTTATCAGATTTCAATCGGACAACATCACTTTGGTGGCATATATCAACCACCAAGGAGGAACTCTGAGCTTGTTAGCTATGAAGGAGGTGACTCGCATTCTTCAGTGGCCAGAGTCTCACAATTGTCATCTCTCTGCCATTCATATCCCAGGGGGGGACAACTGGGAAGTGGATTACCTGAGCAGGCAGACATTTCATCCAGGGGACTGGGCTCTCTATCCAGACGTTTTTTCGATGTTAACCCTCAAGTGGGGAGTTCCGGAGCTGGATCTGGTGGCATCTTGTTTAAATGCCAAGCTTCCAAGATACGGAGCAAGATCAAGAGATCCTCAAGCATCTCTGATAGACGCCCTGGAAGTGCAATGGGATTTTAGCCTAATTTATCTGTTTCCTCCGGTTGCCCTCCTTCCTCGGGTGATAGCTTGTATCAAACAGTAGCAGGTTTCTGTGATTCTAATAGCTCCAGCGTGGCCTTGCAGAACTTGGTTTGTGGACCTAGTGAAGATGTCATCATTTACTCAGTGGAAATTGCCTCTGAGTAAGGATCTTCTACTTCAGGGTCCATTCCATCATCCGGACTTAGTGTCTCTGAAGCTGACTGCTTGAAGATTGAATGATTAGTCTTGTCCAGACAAGGTTTTTCTGTGAAGGTTATTGAGACTATGATTCACAAGATTTATTATAAGGTATGGTGTAAATACCTTCATTGGTGTGGATCTAGGAGTTTTTCTTGGAGTCAGATGAGAACACCCCATATTCTGTCCTTTCTTAAGGGGGGCCTAAAGAAGGGTTTAGCAGTCAGTACCCTAAAGGGTAAGATTTTGGCTCTGTCGATTCTTCTGAAGAAGTGTCTGGCAATTTTGCCAGATGTTCAATCTTTTGTCCAAGCTTTGGTTAGAATCAAGCCTGTGTTTAGGTCAATTGCTCCTCCTTGGAGTCTTAATCTGATTCTGCAGGAGGCTCCATTTAAACCTATGCATTCTGTTGATATTAAGTTATCAACTTAATATCAATGGAAGGTTTTGTTTATGGCAATTTCCTTTGCCCGTAGAGTTTCTCTACAGTGTGATTCTCCTTATCTTATTCTTCATGTGGATAATGCGGTTCTCCGTACCAAATTAGGATTTTTACCTAAGGTGGTTTGGGAACGCAATATTAACCAAGAAATTGTTGTTCCTTCATTTTGTCCTAATCCTTCCTCTAAGAAGGAGCGGTTGTTGCACAATCTGGATGTTGTGCGTGCTTTGAAGTTTTATTTACAGGCTACAAAATGATTTTCTTTAATCTTCTGCTCCTTTTGCTGTCTTTTCTGGTAAACGGAGAGGTCAGAAGGCCTCTTCTTCTACTCTCTCCTTCTGGTTGAGAAGTGTTATTCGAATGGCTTATGAGACAGCTGGACGGCAGCCTCCAGAGCAAATTACGGCTCACTCCACTAGGGCTGTCGCTTTAAAAATGATGCTTCTATGGAACAGATTTACAAGGTGGCAACTTTGTCATCATTGCATACTTTTTCCAAATTTTCCAAATTTGATGTTTTTGCCTCAGCTGAGGCTTCTTTTGTGAGGAAAGTTCTTCAAGTGGTGGTGACTTCTGTTTAGGTATCCCTCCCTTCCATTCTATGGACTCTAGCTTTGGTATTGGTTCCCACTAGTAATTTAATGGATTTGTGGACTCTCCATGCCATTGGAAAGAAAACATAATTTATACTTACCTGATAAATTCTTTTTTTTTTGCACACATATGTAAACACATTTGCTTCTATTATCAATTTTGCTTCATTATTTGGGAATTCTTTCTTGAAGAAGCTGCAATTCACTACTGGGAACAAGCTGAACACATTGGTTAGCCAATCACAAGAGGTATATATGTGCAGCCACCAATCAGTAGCTAGCTCCCAGATCCTGTACCTATCTAGATATACTTTTCAACAAAGGATACCAAGAGAATAAAGCAAATTAGATAAAAGAAGTTCATTGGAAAGTTGTTTAAATTTGTGCGCTCTGTCTGAATCATGAAAGACACATTTTGGGTTTATGTCCCTTTAAATTGGGATAAGGATTTTTTATTCTAAGGAGGCCTTTCATTATATAATGGAGAGTTTTGCACATTTTAAGTGTAGCGCATATAAAAAGAAAGACTGGTGAGACTAAAAATAAAAAATGTTTTTGCATCTACCCAAGTGAGCTGGATTTTCTTTTTTTACATCCCTCCTGTGCCATGATATGGAATTTTGCCAGTAGCTTGTGTGCAGAGAGAGAAGCATAGGTTTTTGTTGTTGTTTTTTTTTTCAAAAGGCAGTTAGCTGTACAGCTAAGGACTTCATCAGCTATAACAAATTGCCCAGAGGAATGTTTTCTGTAGCAATGCTCTTTTATGGTTTTAGCTTACTATTATATATTAATAGTTACTATATCTATGCACAATCTATGTATTTAGCATTTTATCATGCAATAGGCCTGGTTTTCACATGCAACCTGATCTGTGAGATTGTTTTAGATTTACAGCTTCTAATATTATTGCTATTTATTTGACTGTGCAGTATTTATAAAGTGGGTTTTTGCAAACTACTGATATGTGTCTGTGTGGTATTCATGTACTGTATATATAGCCCAAGCAGTCACAAAATACACACAGGTGTATTTGCTGTAGAATGAAGAATTATGTTCATGCTATGTTTAGTTATATATTTATCAGAATATAACCATTATAAAAGTACACAAAAAAAGTTTGCATTAAATGGACATGAAACCCATTTTTTTTCTTTCATGATTCAGAAAGAGCATACAGTTTAAACAACTTCCAATTTACATTAAATGTGCTTCATTCTCTTGGTATCCTTTGTTAGCGGAGTAACAAAGCACTAATGGGAGCTAGCTAAAATAATGAAAAGGCATATATTTTTAGCCACCAATCAACAGAAGCCGTAGTGTGTTACTGATCCTGAGTCTACCTACGTGTCTTGAGACAGTCTAGACTTGAGTCTGCAGAAGAGAAGGTTAGTTGTGGTTATTTTGTTAGTATAAAGTGCATTGATTTACAGTTGTGATCTGTTCAAGTCAATTATGGAAATATATGCAGCAGGGTTAGCCTTCAGTAGTCCGCAAGGTGGATTTCCTGGTTGGAGAATTAGAAAATACACAATTTTCAGCTCTAATTTACATGAAAAATGAGCAAAATAAATAATGAAAGTATATTAAAAAGTTGTTTCATTACACATAATTGATATTTTTGCTCCCTGATTTTCTCTTCAAATTCTTTCTGTATTCCTCATTGAATGTACTATTATTGGACCTTGTTCTAAAATTAATGTGGATTCCTTTTTTTTTTTATTTGTCCCCCTTACTTAAAAAATATCTCTGTATGCTTGTGCCAGTTTTGTTGCCATGATTCCTTGATGATGAATGATGATGATTATTATAATGATGATGGTGAAGATGGTAATTAGTCTGCCTCTGTCCCTGAATTATTATCTGGACTTTGCTCCTCAAGAAAAACAACTATTCTCAGGATGAATCTTTAGAACAAGAAGCAACTTCTCAACATCTTCTAACTATTGCTCCTCAACCACTATAACATCAATAGCAGTGACGTTAGCTACTTGCTTCTCAAAATCTTAAAATGATTGGAAAATTATTTATGTGACTTGAGTCCTGTGGCCTGTGGATGTGGTCAGGCAGTTAAAGGGACAGTTTATACCTTAGTCATCTTAAAGACTTACTTTAGATTAAGCTGCAAATATTCTCCTGCACCCTTTCTATATCATGCAGCAATAAAAGTAAAAAAGGTTTTTTAAATTAATATTGTTTCTGGTCACTTTGAGATGGATGCCAAACTCCGCCCACTGATGACAACACAATCTGGGCTGCCTCTATGAACTCTGCTGAATAGCATTGACCATGTGTAGAATCCAATTAGTGAGTCTTTTGTGACTAGTGAAGCCTTTAATGCAGCACAGATAGTGATGTCATCAGTGGGCAGAGCTTGGCAGCCATTTCAAAGTGACCAAAAACAATATTAATTTTAAAATAACTGTTTTACTGTTAGTACTGCATGATATAGAAAGGGTGCAGGAGCATATTTGC